>NW_026733050.1:92500-336036 GCF_028476545.2 Physella acuta
TAGGACGCTGGACAGCAGGAACAGAAGAGCCACGAGTGTCTTCATGCTGGGCTATGGATGGGGGATATTTTTTTATATTCATTTCATGACGATTATATCGTGGACTTCATTAGGTTGAACTATATTTTTCAATTATATATATATATATATATATATATATATATATATATATATATATTCATTTATATATATATATATATATATATATATATATATATATATATATATATATATATATATATTTATTTATGTATGTATATCTATAATATAAGCGGGGCTGAGCGTGTGTCAGTCCTTCTGTCATCGCTATAGATTTTGAAACCATAAAAGTAAACATCGCACCATACTTTGCTTTTCAGTGCATCGCAGTGTCTTATTATAAGAAACAGAGTAGGGTTTGTTTATATAACGGCATAGAGCTATTTTATAATTGCCACCGTTTTTACTTTTTTGCATAACGTAAAGAAAATATTAAATACACGCACATTGCTAAAGCATATTAAAAGGATCAATGTCAAATATCATTTTCGTTTATATTCCTAGAAAAAATGGATACATTTTCATAACATAATAACAGTAGGGTAGAAAAATCTAATTAAACTGTTTAGTAATTTTGCCAAAGGAGGTAATTTAAAAATAAATTGAACTCGCGCTAAAAATGTGAATGCAAAATCTGCAAGGCGGAATAATTGTTGGAATAATATAATTAGCAAAATGTGAATGCAAATTATGCAGACGTGTAAGAGTACATTATTGTTGGAATATTATAATTAGCATTGATTGATAAAAGGCTATCTTTTATTTATTTTATTCACTGAATGTACTGTTTAATAATTATAATTTTTAATCAACTATTCTCGAATTATTATATTAAGTCATCACGTTCATTAGGTGCGCAATGGTTTTAGTCATGAAACTTTATTGTAAATTTTAAAAAGTAGTGAAAAAAATGCATGAATTTATAAAGTGCAATATGGTCGGTAAAACAAGGATATTCTAAATACTGCGTTTAATTTATATTATACACTATAAAGGGCATGATTTGGCGCTACGGGCTAGACTGTGAGCAATATGCCTTTATGATTGCATTTAAATTGTTTTTATGGTAAGAGTGTTGTGTTTGTTTTTTCGTTTGTGATTTTTTTTTTGCGTTCGTTTGTGTTGTGTTTAGTTTTGTTCTGTTCCCAAGTTGGTACATTTAAAAAAGATTTACCGTGGCGGAGCACGGGAGGCAGCTAGTATATATATATATATATATATATATATATATATATATATATATATATATATATATATATATATATATATATATATATATATATATATATATATATATATATATATATATATATATATATTCATTTATATGTATATATTTATTTATGCATATATATATATATTTATTTATGCATATATATATATATATATATATATATATATATATATATATATATATAGGAGTGGAAGAAAAAGACCTTCACATAAGTAGACATATTTTATACATACACATACTTAAATATGCAAAAAAAATATTTTTCGACCCTATTTATATAGGCCCATATAAATTAGATAGACTATGGCCTTATTTCTGACACCGCCAATAAGATTATTACTCTTTAATAAATAGTAAAGTATGTTGGTACATTTCTAAAACAAACACTCATCTCTGAAACACTCCAACAGGAATACTCACTTTCAGTGGTGAAGTCCTTACCTACTAAACAAAGAACGTATTTTTTCTGAGAATCTCAATAAACTTCAACCTAATTTTTTTTTTTTTTTTTTTAATTTTTATTTATGTACGAATAACCACTGTTGTATTGGTATGGAAAATAGTTATTTTTCATCAGTCCGCATAGGAATTTGTATTTATCACCTACTAATTACACCTGCACTTACCTTAAACAATACCTTGCTGTAAAAAAGTCATGGTGTCACGACTATCATACACCTTCATCATAAAACACCAGCAACCAACCCAACCAAAAATAAGACCATCAAACATTCACATCATGAAGGATTTCCTCAATGTGTAAGGACATGGCCTGTAAAGTCACATGACCCTTGATTAAACACGGTTCCCGCGCCCGTGGATTTAACATGTTTACCTCCCCTTTATCGTGTAAGTAACTTTTAAAAGACGGTTCGCTCCCTTGCGGTGTTTTACGAATTAATTTTCCCAGTGAAAACTTCAATCGGTGTGTTGTTAAACATTGCTCGTGCATAGTAATTAATGTAGCTTAAGTTTGCTTGAGGTGGAGCTTAATCTCCATTTTTTATACAAAGAGATTTATAGGATAAGTTTAAAACTTTTAACTACGAGTCTCAAGTTAGTAATACGAATTGTTTTAGTTGTTTTTTTTTTTGGGGACCTATTGTATTTTATACAAATTATGTGTGGTCAGTACTATACGTTATTTACTTAAATATATAACCGTTAATTATGACGAAATAAATCATATTTGAATAAATAATTAACTGTTACAAATTATCATAATATCCTACTTTGTACTAAGATGTTTCAGCATTAGATATGAATATTGAATTGAATTAAATTAAATTGAATTAAATAAGAGAAAACTATCAAAACTATTGAAACTAAAAATTAAGTATCAAGTGACCATATACATATCTTAAATTAATTTAATTATTAATAATCATGCATGACCTAACTGACTCGTTAATTGTGACAGAAAACACGTTATGTGTGAATATGGGTGATTAATGATGTCATATATATGTCTAGATCTATTAAAAACTGCAGATTTGGTCGATGATTAACGATTTCACGCTTCTTAATGAGGAGAGGGTGGTAGTGGTGGGGGGTAAGGGTTTCATATGGGGTGTGTTATGTGGGCTATGGTGGGGGTTGTAGTTAAAGGGGAGGGGGTACAACGTCATATCACCATTCCTGTGGCTCTAAGGCCAATAATGGGCTCTAGCTGCTCCACCACCTGCCTCCACGTGTCCGCTTTCTGTTTGTCTTTTACCGAACCTTTAGCTTATTTGTCCGTTTGAGAAAATCCGATAGTTGATCAAATGAGTTGAGTGTGTGTCTTGACCTACGCCGAACCCTTATAAATAGTTTATTCGTCCGTATTGAGAAAATCCGATAGTTGATCAAATGAGTTGGGTGTGTGTCTTGACCTACGCCGAACCCCTTAGACGGACACACCGAACCCCTGAGGTTCAATCGAACCCAGGTTATGAACCACTGTTTTAGATTTACCATGTGGACTCTATTGTACACTTTTTTCTTACACTGTACATTTTTTCACCATACAATACACACTTAATATCAAATATTGTACACAACATGATTTACATACACTTTTTAATAGCATGTTTTGCATTACACATTTAATAGTAAGCATGTTTCACATTCGACATTTCAATAGTAAACATGTTTTACATTACACATTTTAATAGCAAATTTTTACATTAAACATTTTAATGGTAAGCATGTTTTACAAAACACATTTTAATAGCAAATTTTTATATAAAACGTTTTAATAGTAAGCATGTTTTACCTTACACATTTAATAGCAAATTTTTATATAAAACGTTTTAATAGTAAGCATGTTTTACATTACACATTTTAATGGTAAGCATGTTTAACATTAAACATTTTAATAGAAAACATGTTTTACATTACAACTGACAAGGGCAGAACTATCTTGGGAAAATGCCAAGAAAATTGGCATAGACCAATATAAGTGGAAAGAGCTTCCTGTGTATCAAGCAAATTAAGACCAAGCATGAATTGCATTAAATTGTTTTAAATAAATATTTAAAAAAAATATTCTGACTCTAAACTTAGAAGTTTTTTTTTAATACATTAAACACCTTTACACGTAGTTATAAACTAAACATCTAATAGTATAATTGTGTAAAGATTGGTGTTGTAACTAGTAACTTTATTTTTATAAGTTTTCTTTTTTCAAATATCTGGCTATTTACTCATGAATAAGGAACTGTAATATGAACCCTGACCTCTGACCGTTCAACAGCTAAAAACCCACTTCACATAACAAACATAATACTTAAGGATCAGCCAATTCGTTTCCTTGTGAATCAGAAACTTTTTTCTTTCAATTTTCGTCACACTGGTGTTTTTTTTTTCTACTTTAGGCCTAAATGATGGTACACATTCAATACAACATAGAAGTAGAACACAAATGACAAACATCGTTCCACATTTTACTTTTTCAAAGACAACCTCCAACCCCCAGCCCCCCCCCCTTCACCCCCACTCATTGACAATTTAACTTCGTTTTCCATAAACAGTGATCACTAAAATTATTGCAAAAATATAAATTTAGAAAAAAAATTTCCTCATACAGTTGTAAAGGTTTCAACTGATAAGTAAAAGAAAAAAAAACAATGTGTAAGTCATTAGTGTCACCGTATTTATACAACCAACAGCAAGCATTTGGTCCCAGTAAGTTAAAACAAAACACTTGTGCTTAGTACCCCTAGCCCGTATACCACAGTTCGTATAACAACCATATGCTATACATACCCACATCCTGTTATATTATATTGCTCATTAACACCTGTGTCCCAGTGGTGTTTCATAATACATGCACGACCCCTGGAGTAAAACATTGGACATCCCGACACCATGGTGTTACATAATACATGCACGACCCCTGGAGTAAAACATTGGACATCCCGACCCCATGGTGTTACATAATACATGCACGACCCCTGGAGTAAAACATTGGACATCCCGACCCCATGGTGTTACATAATACATGCACGACCCCTGGAGTAAAACATTGGACATCCCGACCCCATGGTGTTACATAATACATGCACGACCCCTGGGCTAACACATTGACATCCTGACCCTATGGTGTTCCGTGTACGACCCATGTGGTTAAACATTGACGTCCTGACCCCATGGTGTTACATGCACGACCCCTAGGACGTCGGTAAAACATTGACGTCCTGACCCCTTGGTGTTACATGCACGACCCCTAGGACGTCGGTAAAACATTGTACGTGTTCCGTAACTTTTTCTCTTCCGTCCAAAGCTTTGTGTACACGTTCACAGGCAGCTTAGGTGGGCAGTTGGTCGCCTGGGCTTGTTCTTGTCCAGGGGAGGTAGAGTCAGCCTGTTGGATATTCGTAGAAATGATATTTTCAGGTTGATGTTCTGGACTTATGTTCAGTGGTTCTAAATTAGCTTTGATGTGGCTTTCTGTCAGTGGGATGGTGTGGATTTCTGAACATGCAGTCACCAGCCCTAGTTGTGGGTTGATGTGGCTTTCTGCTCGTGCGGGGTCTATCTGTAATTTTTCCAAGTGGATTTCTGGCCGTGCGGTCACTTCCCCCAGCTCTAAGACAGTCGCTGTAATGTTTTCTCCACCCTCAACCTGAATATTTTGGTCCTTTATCTTTTTATACAGCATATTTTTATAAAGGTTTTTCGGTGTAGCGTAGTTGGGTACTGGCGTCTCAGCTTCGTCTTTTAACACATGTGTAGAGGATTCATTCTCGTGGTACTTAAAAGTACCGCTGTCAGTTTCCTCAATGCTGTATTTCATACTTACTCTGTTCTTGACATCTTTGCTGTCATACTCATCTTTAGTACTGCTGTCGTTCACATACTTGCTGTTGCTGTCAGTGTCATTCACATCCTTACTGCTGTCAATGTCATTCACATCCTTACTAATGCTGTTGTCCACATCCTTAATGCTGTCCGCATCCTTGCTACTCTCCATATCAGCCACGTTTAAACCACCCTCAACAGACAACAACCCACCGGATGTCCTACCCGAACAAAAATTACTATAAACAATATCTTGATTGTGTTTAGGCAACGTTTCGGCCAAGCAGTAGCCATGACTCACATTTTCCTCAACCTCTGGGCTTTGTTTAATTAAAACTGGAGAACCCCTGCCTCTTCGTCTCCACACACCCACCCCACAACACCCCAACACAAGTATAACCCCAACGATAACAAACGCTACAATATATTCGGTGCTTTTATCCGGTGAATTCTGTTCACTACGGCAGGATGGATAAGCAAGAGGCAAGTACGCATCAAGATGGGAGATAACTAGTCGAGAACGAGGCTGTCTCCAACAGATATCCGCCATTGTGTGACAGGAGTTGTTGGCCCGCCGGCATGTAATGTTGAAGGTGTCTGTGTGTAAATCACACAGGACACCTGTAGCCTGTGTGTCTACACCTTGAACCACCTGCGACAGGTGTTTGATGGTGGAGTTGTGTTGGAAGGACCAGGCCACGCATCTAGAGATTGTTGGACTACACAAGCAGGCTGTGAATCTTTCACAAGAAAGTTCAAATTAGTTATTAAAAAAATACACTACATTAACTAGCTAATTAAAGATTTAAATAAAAAATATAATGGCAATTAAAATTTAAATAAAAACGTGACTGATCACCATAAATTTTTATCCCCTTTCGCCCCCCCCCCCCCCACCGTTTCAACAATTTACACTAGTATATATAAACCTATATAAACATATATATATATATATATATATATATATATATATATATATATATATATATATATATATATATATATATATATATATATATGGCTAAATTCTCGCCTTAACCAACTTCCCACGAGTAAGTAATTACTTGACAAGGTCCAAATGACACATCAAGAAAACAAACTTACCTTCGGAGTATGCTAGGTTCGAACCGGATGTGGAAGTCTCCAAACACAAAGGTCGAGAAGTTACCTGTGGCTAGAGCTGGTCTAAACAGAACAACGGCTAGCCATGCTGGGAGATGGAAGACTCTCATTATTGTATCCAACTCTGAAGGGACCAAAACTTGTACAAAACGTGTACACGTGTGTACAACTTCTTGCGGTGTCTCATCAATTAGCCTAAGCTACAGTCTAAAACACAGGTTTTAAGATGTGTACGACTAAACACCTACGTATTAAGCTCACAGTACATTAAGAGCACAAATTCCGAGAAATGTCGTCCAAATCTTTACTTTCTAAATGTTACGTACATAAATTATTGTTTCTCTTCTTGATAGCAATTCAGTAGAATTTCAAAATATATAAGCCAACCAACTAATTAATTATCTATGGCTATTAATTAGTGAATTGATTGATTTGTCTTCATCCTTAGGCGAGTCAGTCGATTCAAATGCGCGGCAGGTTTTCTACCAACCAACTGTAACATGTTCTACCAAACTGTCTAGAAACTTCCACCACGACCACACATACAACTCGCATCATACTTAGGATCCACAACCACGACCTCACATACCCCATATATATATATATATATATATATATATATATATATATATATATATATATATATATATATATATATATATATATATATAGCTTTTTTTCTACTATGTATGACAGATGTAACCGTAAATACATTCAGGTGTTTGCTTGGAAAGAAAACAATGTCAAATAGTACGTGTTGATATTTTTTTTATATTTGGCATAATAAAATAACGATACAGCTTTATTGTGAGGGATTACAATTACAAAGATGGGATCATGTTTATATTATAAAACACAACATTGGATTCTATTAACACACCCCACTGTTGTATAACATTTCATAGACACCCCCCCCCCTTTCCCTCAACACAATAGTATGTCGAATTTCAAATTTCTAAAACGCACCAACTTCCATAATGTTTTATAATATACATACACATATCCCTAAAATGAGAACGACGTTATAGTAACGTGCATAGAATAAAAAATGTATTAATTTTATAATAAATTAAAACAAGTAACGATAAATAGATAGTAATTTGAAATGATATTTTTGTCATGGTCTGTAATGTTTGTAAAAAGTAAAGTTTCCTTTACGAACATCACGGACCAATCGGCCAAGTGAAGTAGAGTTCACCTGTTTCTGTGACCTCGACCTTTGAAGGGATAGTGTTGTCAATACTAAGCCCAGGCTCTTTTACTTTCCCATTAGAGCTGGGTGAACTCTGGGACGTTGACCTGACTTGTGTGTGGACCTGTCTTCACAATCAACTAGACAACGTTCACATCCTGGGCCAAATCTGTTTTCTTATTCATCTTACCGAGACTTACAATCAACAAGTTTCTTGTTGTATTTGTTTTGAACTTTTTATTTATAGTACATTGTTTTATATTTTTATTGATTTTCTGAGAATATTTTGTCTAAGTTTCCTTCATTGTTTTATATTTTTATTGTTTTTCTGAGAATAATCTGTCAAAGTTTCCCTTACTGCTGCAGTAAAGTCAAGTGTCTCCACATTTCTCCAGCTCAAAATAAACATTACTTGGTATCGACTTAGGGGTATCGTACAAGCTCACCGGATCGGCGTAGACATTTTCTTGTACCGCATACAACCCGGTGTCGTCGGATTCACTATTGTTGTAATCGGGGCTCGATTTGTTGGCGACTCTCGACGGCAAGGCGATGTCATCCGTGGATCTCCGGTCGCTTCCGGCTCCGTCCGGCTCCAACATGGGCTGAGCCAGAGAGTAGATCTCCTTCGGTGCGGTGTTCGCGCGGATCATAACCCGTTTCTTCGACTTCCGGTTATTCTGCGTGACCGGCGTGACGTTGTAGTGCGAGTTATGGACCCTGGTGATCTCCCCTAACGTTGAGTACTTGGTCCCTGAGTTTACGGCCAGACTCGGAGAACTCCGGCTTTTTACGGCAATTTCCGACGAGCAGTAATGCATGTCTTGTACGCCGGCGCCGATCTCAGATCCTTGGTTGCCTTGGTTACGAGCTTTGCTTGTGTTGATAACACGATCTTGGGAGTAAGTCTTGTATTTGGATTTACCAGGTTCAGACATAGCGCGGCTGACTTGTCCGTTGGGAGATTTGGAGCCATCCGTCCCAGGAGACTCCGGGTTGTCCTCAAGGCTGCAAATATCGATCTCACAGTAGCTATTGGTCTCGGGTCCAATGTGGATCTGAATTTTGAAATTATCACTTCCGGTTTTGACTTGCGTATTGCCAGATGTTCTGGTGGGTGTGTTGGTTTGTTGTGTGGTATTGTTATTGTCGTGTCGTTGACACCATTGGAAGTATCGACTTGTTTGTATTCTCTGGCAGAAGGCAGCGCAGCAGGATAGCAAGGAACCCTGGCATTGACGTCTGCGAGCGCATGTATAAGAGAGACATCCGGTGGTCACTTCCGGTTCCGGTTCCTCCACGTCATCCTGGACCGTGGGTTTCTGTTTATTTGAACAAACAGCGCAGCCCACGGCGAGAGAAACAGCACCGAACAGGAACAGCCCTAATACCGTTTCCACGACACGAACAGCATTCGTGCGGCTGTTTCTATGCAGGATGTCGTCGGTGTGGTGGTCGGAGTTGACGTTTGCGTGACGTTTGTGTCGTCTTGATTGGAGATGTTTGATGGGGAGATGTACAGGTGTGGGACGTCTTGGTGGGGGACGTGTTAGTGAGGGACGTATGGGAATTTGAGGAGTTGGGGTGTTACGTCGCGGTATGTGAGGTCTTAATGTTTTATGTGTGGGTGGTTGACGTATAGGTGTGTGACGTGTTGGTGTATGACGTATTGGTGTGTGACGCATTCGTGGTTGACGTATTGGTTGACGTATGGGTGTGTGACGTGTTGTTGGTTGACGTATGGGTGTGTGACGTGTTGTTGGTATACGTATGGGTGTGGGACGTGTTGTTGGTATACGTATGGGTGTGGGACGCATTGGTGTTTGACGTACTTGTGTGTAACGTACTGATGTATGACGTACTTGTGTAAGAGGGCTCAAAGTGTGAAGAACATCTCCTCGTGACTTTGTTTCTTGTCTTCTTCTAAACATCAATGGCGTCGTATTGGAGATGTTCTTTGTTATTTTCGTTTTCTCCGTAAAGTTTAAATGCGACCTTCTTTTAAATTCTTCCTTCGAATTATATCTCGAGGGAACCGAACTTTGCTGTACAAGGTTCCTTGAAAAGTGGGAACCAGAACCTGTCGAAGCACGGTAAAAATCACAAACGTCTTGGACGTCCGCGCCTTGTTTGACTTTCACCGGCGGATGTAATTTTACTCGAACATGTCGTAAAGGAGGACGGCCATCGTGGTGTACCAAATCCCTAGCCCGACGACACGAGATGTGGATATGGTGACCCTCCTCGGGTGAGGTGATGTTACAGGTTAGGGTCCGGTACACCTGATGTGATGTCATCGTCTTCGTTGTTTGAATAGAGGCTCGTTTCCGCTTGGTTGAATCCGCGATATGCGATGTTTTTGTAGTGCAGGTGACTAGTGTCATGTGACATAAACACCAGGACAGCCTAATTAGAAGGGAAAATAATTATCAATAAGTGAAGAGAAATAGTTAAATTCTACGGTACTTTAAAGTTGTCCGGAACAAGAAGCCAGTTTTTTTTTTTATTGTTAAGGCACCGAACCTAGTTGAGGAAGGGAAATAAAACAGGATTTGTAAGTTAGCCATATTTTGAGGGGTTGTTTTTTTTCGTTAGGAGGAAAAGCCTGCTATATGTTGGACGGCGTGGTCAAATAGTAGAGCATACAACTGCTAATCCGAAAGTCTCGAGTTCGAATTCGTCCCTGAGTTTCCCCAGCTATGATAGGTACCTGACTCACGTTTAGGAAACTAAAGGTGGCTTGGTATAGTGGTGATAACACTATCTCTATATGTGGAGTTCACAGAAACAGGTAAACTCTACTTCACTTGCCCCTTGCACCGTCAACTGACGAAATCAAATGATAAACTTAAAGAAACCAGCACCTACTCGACTAGCCCGCTCGCCTTAAGCGTGAGGTTGACCCGGCCGTCCATGATGGTGACCAGTCCATTCTGCTGAGCTTCAGCCCCATTCTTTAAACGTGTGCCAGTGAACGCAAGCAAGCAACAAATGATCTCCAATTTCATCATGGTGTCTGAATGTAAAGGTGTCTTCTGTTGATCAATGGTGTTTGTAACATAAAGTGTCACGTGATCCTGTAAAGTTGTTTTCTGTTGATCAATGGTGTTTGTTAAAGGTGTAGCATAGTGTGCCACCGTGATCCCGGTATTTAAACGCACACAAAAATGTTTTTAGTCACATAAAAGGTGTCTGTAAAGTGTTGCCTACTGTCACAAAAGATAGCTGAAAAATGGCATCTTCTGTCGTATAGATGGTGTGAGCTTAGAAAGGTGTCATCTGTCACCCGAAAAAGTGTCTATTTGTAAAAGACGTCTATTTTAAAATTGTGTCTTGATGTGTTATAGGAATGCCGGCACAGATAAACTTGAAAACTTATGCGAATTAAACAAGAAGAAGTGAGGCTTGTCTAGGGTTAGTTTAAGGAAGCAATGTTTCACGAATTCCTTCGTGGTAGTTTTATTATTTTAATATTTATAATTATATGTATAAGTATGTTTATATTATTATTTAATTTATATTTAATGTTATTTAGTTAATAACTAACGAATCGATGGGTATCGTTATCCTAACAGAAGAAGATTACAGTAAATGAATAACAGCTCAGTGAGTCAAGTCACAACAAACATGCTTTACTTTGACACATACACACACACCCACACACATTATATATATATATATATATATATATATATATATATATATATATATATATATATATATATATATATATATATATATATATATATATATATATATATATATATATTAGGAAATTAGTACGAGGAAAAGGCTTACTAACATTTTATATACATTTTGAAAATTAATGCACAGCCAATTTAACTAATTAACTCACTTTAATATGCAAATCCAAATGAATATTTCTATAACTGTATCTAAAAATTAATGCTCACAACTTTACTTAACACGAAATAGAACGACAGAAAATCTAACTCTAGTTACTTTTAAATTGAACTCATTTAATTTTATTAATTACCCGTTGAATTTCTATGAAAAAAAAAACACTATCTTTTGTCACTACATTTCCGTAAAGTTTGACCCATCATGTTTTTTTGTTGGAAATTTTCCTTTAAAAAATAACGGAAGAGCTCTCTTTAGCCTAGCATGTGTTCAGACAGCACAAAGTTTCGATAAAAACGAAACTCAGCAAAGTTACTCAAAAGGAAGTAAAATTAATTGACTTATGTGTGTTTTATTTGTACAACTAATAAAACAAACGTTACTTTAGTTGTGAAAGTGGATGAAGGAATAAAATACATATTGTTTTTTTTAAGTGGATGGTTAGACTACTTAAAATCTATTTATACATTGTAACATAATTGGCACCATGTAATGCGCAGGAAACTTTGGCAGATAGAAATAAAACATGTATCACCAAGTGTGGCATTTCCCTTAACAAAAACAAAATATTCAACACGAAAAATAGTTTCTTTAATTTTCAATCGAATCTTTATTTTTATTTTCCTCACTGTTCATAAGGTTTCAAAATTTAAACTCAGCACTATGTGTCGTATATAATAAATCATTGTGTTTTTTAATATACAAGTAAAATTATTTTTAAGAAATTAGGTAGTATGAACTTCAAAATGTAAGTCAAATCTGAAGAGGGCCTACGTCTATTACCCACACAAGATCTATCGTCTGCTATGACACACGAGTGTTTCAAATGTTTTGTCACTTGACATTTTTTGCTGTTTGACATATATATTTTACTGTCACATTTCAAGTTCTGTCACATTCTATGTGGCATATATGTTAGCTGGCCCTACAAAAAGGTGGAATGTTAGAAAGTAGAGTTCACAAACTGGGACAATTGCTTTACTGAAACCAGTGTTTCTTCCAGACTTTTTTCTCCGGTGGGGGGGGGGGGGGGGCGCACTTGATATTTTCGGGGGGGGGGGGGGACACTGTTAAAAGTATGTTTTCTATATATAAATTCCATTTCGTTCGGGGGGGGGGCGAAGAGAAGCTTGGAAGAAACTCTGACTCAACCCCTGATCGTCTGTATATTTCTTGTGGTCTCGTCATGCCTGGGATTTTTTTTCCGGACGTGGAGGTTACGTAATACGTCAAGTTTGATGACGTCATTTCGTGTAGGCTTGAGTGCTGATGACGTCATCATCGGTAGCGTAAATCCTGGAGGTGCTACCAAAATCAATATCAGCGGCTTTACCTACTTGAGACAGAAGTTATGGGAAGGTTGTCTGTTCTTGCGGCTTCTAATGGACTGAGTTTAAACAGTTAACCCTTAAATATCTGATGTGCTGAATTTATAGTGTTAAACCTTTAACAAATGATATGCTGTGTGGACACCTTGTCTTGTTAAAAGATAACTTATTCCTAATCACTCAAATAAGAACAAAATCTTATAGTATTCTTCATCGATCTCTTTAGAGCCGAAATGAATTGTAAAGTATTATTACAATAACATGCAATCGCCAACATAAAATAAATCTTGTTGCGCCGATTATAGAGGTCTACCAGGAGAAATTGAAAGTAGAGTTCTAGTGTGATTCACTTCCGTGTTATTAAGCAAACAGGTAACTCACAAATTACTCGTGTTTTATTACACTTGATCGTGATTACATCCCTTTAAGTATTGTTTTTACTATATCGTATATACGAAGTATTGAGAAAATCTTGTAATCGTGCAAAAAAAAAATCGAGATTTTTACAAATCTCGACGTTTTACACCTCACTGATACGGAAAAAACATAATTTTGCAATCTTGTCCGTATGTCTGCGTGTCTGTCTGTCTGTGTGTCTGTCTGTCTGTGTGTAAACACGATAACTTGAGTATCGTTACAGCTAGGCTTATGAAATTTCATATATAAGTATTTTATCAAAATCGTAGATCCTGATCAACTTTTGAGCGATTTCCGATAACCGGAAGTTGTACTTTTTCTACTTTGAATTTTTCAAAAGCCTATAACTTGAGTACTATTTCAGATAGATAAATGAAATTTCACATGTAAGTAAAAGATCTAATTCTCTACCTTCTGTCAAATTTTGAGTAATTTCCGTTGACCGGAAGTACTAATTTACGCTATTTCCGATTTCTCAAAAAACGCATGTAAATTTATAAAGGACTAATAATATTGCGCACTATTATGCACATTTTGTTTTGGCGTTCGCTTGGTGCGCAATTCTTTTTTCAATGAGAATCTATTTTTAAAAGTTTAAGTAATTAAAAATCATGTCTATATTCCAAGTTATATAAGAATATTCGAGAAAGTTTAGGGGAGATCACTCCCGGTTTATTTAAATATGCCAGGAAGGTAAAAATCTGGGTTCAAACATGCTTCGTTTTAACGTGCGAAAACGGAGAATATGCTAAATTTTAAAGACATCAAGGATTCGCATGGAAATTGCAAGCACTAACATTGATTTGTTTTAACCTTGAATGTTATGACTAACATTATATATCCTAAATTCTCTCACTCCCTCTGTAGCCTATAGATCATTTTTTCTTAACCTGGGTTCGATCGGACCCCTGGGGTCGGGTGAATCAGCATCAGATATGCGAAGGTCAATACCCACACTTGACTCATCTGATTCAAGATTGGATTTTGTCAGTGCGGACGAGTTAACTATATAAAACTGGTGGGGTTCGGTATATCCAAACCACTTATATATATATTCGTGAAAACTTTCACAACGCATAAGTAACAAAAAGTGATATATTTTATATAAAAGAACTATTTTTATTGACCAACAAATTGACTGGGTAGGATGAAGTGTGACGTTATTTTTATGGGGGGGGGGGCTTTTTGTGACGATTTGTGACGGAGGGAAGGAGGGGGGGGGGGGGGGTAAAAAAAATCGTCAAATAAACCGTGACGTCATTTATGGATGACCCCCTATACACGATGAATATATTACAGAAGTAAGAGATATTTGAAGTAACGCAGGTAAACGGCTGTGTATATTTAAACAGGTAACATTAAATCAGTGACGTGGTTGTGCGATACAAGCTATTTTTAGAAATCACGACAGGTATCAAAAATATGAGGCGTGTAGCTAACAGATCATACATTACTAGACACAAACTGATGATTTTTTTTATTATTTTTTTTTTTTTTTGGAAACTAACAGAATGTAAAAAATTATTTTTTTTTATCCCAAAAGTCTATCTGGTTAGCGAAAAGATAAAAACAAATGGTAGCTGCATTTATCTGTAATTCCACTTCTTTTAAGTAAAAAAATATATATTAAAAAACCAAGTTGTATAACTTTTGGTTGTCCCTCGATATTTGATCAATGATAGCAGAGTTACGTGTCCCTTGTTGAAGCTCTGTATGGGTTGAAAGCATTTTGAGTTCTGCTGCTGAAGCGATCTGTATTCGGAAGGCTCGGTCCAATACTTTCATAGTTACGTGCTCCTTCGCTATCTTCAGTTGACGAAACCTCGATTATTGTATCCAACCGCGACTCACTACCACTACTATCTGAGGTTCCGCCAGGGGAACTAGCTGGGGCTCTGTATGGGGTAAACACATCTTGAAGCCGGCCGCTAAAGCGATCAGTGTTTGGAATGCTATGGGCGATACTTTCATAGTTACGTGCCCCATCTCTATCTTCATTTGACGAAGTATCCAACCGGGAATAACTACTGTCTGAGGCTCCACTTGGGAAGTTTTCTGAGGCTCTGTATGGGTTGAAAGAATACTGAGCTTGGGTACTGAAGTGATCTCTGTCGGAAAAGTTCCGAGAGCTTAGAGAATCGTTGTAGTCGACCGCAGGGGTGTTGATGGTGTTGGTGTTGTTGGTGGTTGAGACCCCACTAGCACGTCTCATGTAGTTGATGGCGTCGTTGCTATTTGGCGGAGTTGAAGATGGTCCCATTCTTTCATACGAATTGTCTTTTTTTCGTCTCGTGAAGCATATTATTAGAGTTAGAGTTATAGCATTGGAGATGAACAACACCGCCAATAGACCATAAATTATGTAGATGTTCACGGTTGAGTTGATTTTTATAACTGAACTTTCGTCTGGTAGAGTATCCATCAGGTAGAGTTTTTTTTTTTTTTGTCAAGTTATTTTTTTTGTTGATATTTTTGTTAAGTTAAATTTTGTCAAAATTTGGGTTTTTTAGACAATGGCCCTTCGATGGTTTTTTTCTTCTGGGTTTTGATGTTGACCATAAATCTGAAATTGAAAAATGAGTTGTGTAGAATTGTAAGTGTCTACTCAGACATTTTGTGTATCGTTTCAGCATTCGAAAGAAATAACTGATCTGATGTAGATTACCAGACTAACAAAGCCTTCAAATGCTAGTGTTGTATTAATTAACACATACATTAATGAATAATTATTTCTACTTATTGTAACTCAAAACATTTAGCACCCTTTAAAATAACTGAATACAAAAATGACCTTACCGTAACTCACCTGTAATCTGTACCTTCGAGAAATATGTCTATATATAACATTTAATCCTTCAACACTAATAGAATAATCAACCAGGTAGTTTTCACATCTACACACCTCCAAGAAGTGCTTCAGTGTTGATATTTCTCTCAGCAACCTTATGCGAGGATGTAATAACAGGATGTATAAAATATGGCACGGATGCGAATTTAAATATTTGTTCAGCTTTTCGGGCTAAGGTTCTGGTTACTAGTTCGTTTTGGAAATTTCAGTCCAGAATCTGGGAAGTGGTGGGTCAATATTTGACGGCCTTTATAGTGTTAAGCAGAGGTGGACTGGCCCACTGGTCTACCAGGGAAAATTCCGGTGGGCCGCCACCAACCCCAGGAAAAAATTGTTAGGCCCCCAAAAAACGGTGCAGTAATAATACTATATTTTTAGATTATATATATATATATATATATATATATATATATATATATATATATATATATATATATATATATATATATATATATATATATATATATATATATATATATATATATATATATATATATATATATCATTTCCATTTCTTCATGCTTCGATAGAGAAAAAACCCACATTGAAAATTTACTTTTTCTGGGTTTGGATCCCCTAATAAAATTTCCCGGGTCTCTTGAACACAGCCAGTCCAACCCTGGTGTAGTCTGTTTCTGCTGGTTTCTGCCTCAACAAACATCATTTGGATCGGCAAGCCTCAAATCCAATCCACAATTTTATTTTATTTAAGATAGCCACTGTCCACTATAGCTGACTAGAGAACGTAATCATACGTCCCCGACTTAGGTAGGTATAAGACTCAAAATCATATGATTTATATTTATAAATTACGGGGTTTTTTTAACCTGTAAAATTAGTAGTGAAGCATGCAAGACTGATCTAAGGGAGACAATCGACACAATATTTTGCAAGCTTTTACTTTACCTTTTAAATAAGAACACAAAAATGAGGGGAGAAAAACGAGTCTCCACTATGCATGTTAGGCTGGGTCATGGCGAACCCAAACTTTGTAAAACTGTAAACCAATGAATAAATCATGTAGATAATTTGTGTGGCTGTTGTTGGTATACAGGGCCTAATGTATACAACGTTGTGGCTGTTGTTGATATACTGGTGCCTAATGTATACAACGTTGTGGCTGTTGTTGATATACTGGTGCCTAATGTATACAACGTTGTGGCTGTTGTTGATATACTGGTGCCTAATGTATACAACGTTGTGGCTGTTGTTGATATACTGGTGCATAATGTATACAACGTTGTGGCTGTTGTTGATATACTGGTGCCTAATGTATACAACGTTTGTGGCTGTTGTTGATATACTGGGCCTAATGTATTCAATACAATACGTGTGGCTGTAGTCTATATACATAACTTAATGTGTACAAACTTCGGGGGTTTCAAACTTGATGGTCCATGTGGCAACTGGGGTAGAGTTCACCTGCTTCTGTGACCTCTGCATATATAAAGGAATAATGTGGTCAGCGGTATACCCAGCCACCTCTACTTTCCGTAACGTGAGTTTGGAACCCATTAGAGCTGGGTGGTCTCATGGACTTTTTACTGAATTGAACCCGGATTGACCTTAAGTCTTTCGGGCCAGCAGTCTAGCGTTCTCCAGCTAGACCAAGCCGTCCCAAATGGGGGTAGGGGGGTGGAGAGCTGAACAATGTTTATATATAGGCCTATTTTAAAATGTTATTTTTGTTCGATATCGTTGGGAATGGGGAAGGGGGGGGGGGGGGGATTGCGCGTGCTCCGGAAGGGGGGGGGGGAGCATTGGCTGAAAGAAACGCTGCAACAATCGAGACAATCCGCCGGATGTCAAGCAATCAAGTGCTGATTCTGCTCCCCCACAGATAATGAACACTTTGCTGTCTTCCTGTTTCAATTATAACATTGCGAGTAGACATAGTTCCTACTTAGTACTTTCAACTTTCACGTAGATCTAGAGGGAGTATAGGGGAAATATTGTAATCGTGCAAAATATAAACTGGGATTAAGAAAAAAGCTCAACTTTTTTTTTACACCTTTCTTAGTAAGAAAAGAACTCGGTTTTTCAATCATAGCACAGTTTGCCCCTTTCTCTCTTTTCCTGTGAGTGTGTATATGTATATATATATATACTAGGCATACTGCCTAGCTTCGCTTAGGTTTTCAAAAACATTTGATAATTTGAATAGTAATTATTAGGTGATGGATGAGGCGTGGAGTGCTTAAATGTAAACAGTAATGCTAATTTTAGAGAAGATGTTGTAGGCCTATGCTCTTTAACATCAGCATTCAGAGAAAGTGTTCGAAAGTACGCAATTTATAACTAAGATGGAAATAGAACTACAGAGGTTCCATGAACAGTATATCTCATAATTTATATTACATTGACTTTTAAAATTAATTTTTTATTTAATTATGATACGTAGCTTAATTAATAACTTATTTTTATCTAACACAAATGCTATACTTTGTCGTTTTCTGTTTCTGTTTAAAATAGTATACAATTATTTGAAAAATAATTATTTAAAAAGGTTACCTCCCTTGGAAATTAACCGAATGACGTATCTCTGTGTTTACTTTTTTTTTTAAACAGTTACTATGCTTATATAAGAAAATACGATATATAAACATATTTAACGACTGCAATAGCTTTTTCCGACGGGATTAAAGTTTTTTTGTCACCCTCCAGGGTCGGTCTACGACCTCAAATAATATTAACGGGATCGATCGTCAAATTATTTATATATATCTCATATAAGGAGAATTTCACTCGCGGTCATCTTTTAGCACTGGTCGAGGGCTTTGAGTCTGACCAACAGTTTTTCCATACGGCCTAGTCATCTATAGAAGTGTATGCAAAACATTAGCATGATGTACAGAGGTTAAGTAACGTAAAAATTGTGTTGAAATTACCCTGTTTTTTTCCATAAAATACAAAGATTATATAGGGAAATACGACTGGTCAGTTTTGACCCCTTTACGAAGTTTTCCCAGATATGCCGAGTTTTTTGTGACACCCCAAGGCGTTCTCCTACCACCTCACAAAATATCAAGGGGGGTCGTCGGAGGAATTTTTTTTTCTTAATAGAGCTCATATAAAGAGAATTTCACTCGCGGTCACTTTTTAGCCCTCGTCGAGGGCTTTGAGTGAAACCGACAGTTTTCCCTAAAGGTCAAGCCATTGACCTAAGAGTATGCAAAAATTTAGCCAGATATACTGAGTTTAAGTACCCTAAAGCCTGCGTTGAAATGACCCTCTGTTTTTCCAATAAAATACAAAGATTATATAGGGAAATACAACTGGTCAGTTTTGACCGCTTTACGAAGTTTTCCCAGATATGCCGAGTTTTTTGTGACACCCCAAGGCGTTCTCCTACCACCTCACAAAATATCAAGGGGGGTCGTCGGAGGAAATTTTTTTTCGTAATAGAGCTCATATAAAGAGAATTTCACTCGCGGTCACATTTTAGCCCTCGTCGAGGGCTTTGAGTGAAACCGACAGTTTTCCCTAAAGGTCAAGCCATTGACCTAAGAGTATGCAAAAATTTAGCCAGATATACTGAGTTTAAGTACCCTAAAGCCTGCGTTGAAATGACCCTCTGTTTTTCCAATAAAATACAAAGATTATATAGGGAAATACAACTGGTCAGTTTTGACCGCTTTACGAAGTTTTCCCAGATATGCCGAGTTTTTTTTGACACCCCAAGGCGTTCTCCTACCACCTCACAAAATATCAAGGGGGGTCGTCGGAGGAAATTTTTTTTCGTAATAGAGCTCATATAAAGAGAATTTCACTCGCGGTCACATTTTAGCCCTCGTCGAGGGCTTTGAGTGAAACCGACAGTTTTCCCTAAAGGTCAAGCCATTGACCTAAGAGTATGCAAAAATTTAGCCAGATATACTGAGTTTAAGTACCCTAAAGCCTGCGTTGAAATGACCCTCTGTTTTTCCAATAAAATACAAAGATTATATAGGGAAATACAACTGGTCAGTTTTGACCGCTTTACGAAGTTTTCCCAGATATGCCGAGTTTTTTTTGACACCCCAAGGCGTTCTCCTACCACCTCACAAAATATCAAGGGGGGTCGTCGGAGGAAATTTTTTTTCGTAATAGAGCTCATATAAAGAGAATTTCACTCGCGGTCACATTTTAGCCCTCGTCGAGGGCTTTGAGTGAAACCGACAGTTTTCCCTAAAGGTCAAGCCATTGACCTAAGAGTATGCAAAAATTTAGCCAGATATACTGAGTTTAAGTACCCTAAAGCCTGCGTTGAAATGACCCTCTGTTTTTCCAATAAAATACAAAGATTATATAGGGAAATACAACTGGTCAGTTTTGACCGCTTTACGAAGTTTTCCCAGATATGCCGAGTTTTTTTTGACACCCCAAGGCGTTCTCCTACCACCTCACAAAATATCAAGGGGGGTCGTCGGAGGAAATTTTTTTTCGTAATAGAGCTCATATAAAGAGAATTTCACTCGTGGTCACTTTTTAGCCCTCGTCGAGGGCTTTGAGTGAAACCGACAGTTTTCCCTGAAGGTCAAGCCATTGACCTAAGAGTATGCAAAAAAATAGCCAGATATACTGAGTTTAAGTACCCTAAAGCCTGCGTTGAAATGACCCTCTGTTTTTCCCATAAAATACAAAGATTATATAGGGAAATACGACTGGTCAGTTTTGACCCATTTCCCGATTTTTCCCGGACATGGCGAGTTTTTTATGACACCCCAAGGCGTTCTCCTACCACCTCACAAAATTTCAAGGGGGGTCGTCGGAGGAAATTTTTTTTCGTAATAGAGCTCATATAAAGAGAATTTCACTCGCGGTCACTTTTTAGCCCTCGTCGAGGGCTTTGAGTGAAACCGACATGTCTGCCCTACGGCCAAGCCATTTACCTATAAGCATGCCAAAACTTAGCCAGATGTAAAGAAGGTAAGTGCCCTAAAATCCGTTTTGAAATGACCCTCTGTTTTTCCCATAAAATACAAAGATTATATAGGGAAATACGACTGGTCAGTTTTGACCCACTTCCCGATTTTTCCGAGATATGCCGAGTTTTTTGTGACACCCCTAGGCGTTCTCCTACCACCTCACAAAATATCAAGGGGGGTTGTCGGAGGAAATTTTTTTTCGTAATATAGCCCATATAAGGCGCCGGTCAGTCGAGGTCAGTTTTGACCCCCTCTCCGTATATTTTTCGGCCAACCGTCACCGGCCTTCGTGTTCTATCGCCATAAGGCACCTTCGTGCCAAATTTGACGCGCCTGCGGCGCCGGGAAGTGCCCTATCGGGCACCCGACCACTTTGCTTTATATATATAGATATATATATATATATATATATATATATATATATATATATATATATATATATATATATATATATATATATATAAAACTCGAGTACCGTTTCAGTTAGCTACGGTAGGTAAAATTTAACATACATGTATGAGAAGGCCTATAATATACTATACTTCGTTGTTGTTTTTTTCGGTTGTTGTTTTTTTTTATCTTTGACTGATTTCTGATAACCGGAAGTGGTACTTGCTTTAGTCCTGGTTTCTAGAGAAAAAAGAACGATAACTTTTCATACACAAGTTTATGTAGGGGGTCGTCCATAAATGACGTCACACTTGTAGGGGAGGGGGTTTTGTGATTTTGTGACGGTGTGTGACGAGGGGGAGGGGGGGGGGGTCAGATGGTGTGACGTCACTTTTTGCATTATAAATAAGCAATGTTAGAAAACGAGTTTTAGCCGTTATTTCGCGTTTTAGAAAACTGTTTTAATAAATTGTAATAGGAATTGATGAAAATATTAGCATATTCTAAGAACGTTTCGCCTCCATTTGTTTTCTAGAAAAACGATAGTTTTGTGTTTCCACAAACGAATCTACCTTTTTTATTGACTAATTCCACTCGAAGTGCCGTCTTGTCCGAGATTCTGCTTTTTTATACTTATAAATTATGATTATAGCATTGAAAAATTACAAATTACTGTTTGTTGTTTTTTTTTTTTTTTGTCTACACCAAGTTTGGTTACTCGTGGAAAGAAAAGCCCAGAAGACAATGAAGAGATTTTGGTTTGTATTAGTCACGTACAGTAATTAGTAAGGAGTTCAGAAAAAAAAATATTGCGTATTATCAGGTTTTTGTAAAAACAAAACACAACAACAAATACCTCAGAATTGGATTTCAATATAATTTTAATCCCCAAATAAATAATAACTTATAGATTAAATAATCTGCTTGAATAAACATTTGTATATGTGATCATTATAATTTCCGATCCAACTCTTGAATTAGAACTGTTGATCTAAATCCTTCATGTATTCAGCTTCAGTGGCGGGGATAGAGAGTGAGGCTCGGCGGCCTTTCTCTCTCCGAAATATCATGTAGATTAAAAGAGCAACAATGACCAACGCCAACATACCAAGGAGAACACCAACAACATGCTGATAGCCGTCTGCAGTGGTTGATTCCTGGGTAGTCAACGTTGTCAGCATGTCCGTGGTGTTTGTAACTGAGATATTGATGGTGTATGTCGTGGGTGTCATGGTGTCTGTCAGTGAAGTCAAGTTGTTGTTGGTGTCTGTAATTGTGGTGGCGTCTGTCGTTGATATCATTGTGGTGGAGAAGTTTGTCGTTGATATAATTGTGCTGGTGCTTTCTGTCGTTGATGTAATTGTGCTGGTGCTTTCTGTCACTGTGGTGGTGGTGTTTGCTATAGTGGTGTTGTTGTCTGTCATTGTGTTGGTGGTGTCCATCAGATCCCAGGGTGTTCGTGGTGACTGACTAAAGTGTTTGCCTTTGGTGTCAGGTGAGGTAATACGATTTTTCTTTCTTCCACACCTTTGAGAAATCTATTCGGTTAACTTGATCGTTTTCTCCTGTGGCAGCTGGTTAGAAATTGATTATTTCTAAATGAAAAGGCTTGTCCTTATTTATACTGAATCAAGTTAGTGACAAGTTTATGTTGAATTAAGCTGATGAGGTCGAGTTAATTTGAGAACAATTTGCTGTCCATCCACAGATAGGCATGTTGTTACAGAGTAGGCGGATGGTCAGTTTGATGTAGGTAGACAGGTCGGTGATTACTTGGCCATCTCAAAGTACGATTAGATTCTAAAAATAGACAAATACGGTTTTTCTTTCAGGCTTTTTTTTTTTACACAGGTAAAGGTATATATTATTATTTTCTATATACATTCTTTCTATTCCATTCGTGGGCGGTAGACGTTCGTCGGGGAGCCCTCCATCCCAGAAGAAGAGAACTGAAAGAAACTCTGGACAAGCATAACTTATACCAGATGATAGAATGAGGGAAAGGGGGTGGGGAGGCAGGTGCACTCCATCCTGCAGTAACACTTTACTATGGCCAATGTGATGGCAGACTAACACGTGTACTATTGTGGTCGTTACATAATTTTGTTGATAAAAAATTTAAATACCAAAATAATTGAATTTGTACGATATTACGATAATCCCCCTCAAATTTTTTATTGGAATTATGAGGAGTATAATGTCCTTATTTGAAACCAGAGCTATATATAATTAGTCATGTATGACAGGTGGGCATGTTGGGGGCGGAAACCGTCTCATTGTCTTGATCGTGGAAATAAAGATTGATCTCCCTTGTAAAAAAACCAAGCTCGTGGTAGAACTGCGTACAAACCTTACACCATTTACACTCATAGCTGTAAACATTACACTGCGATGATACAGACGGATATTCCGGCTGGTACGTTCTAAAAGCGACAAATTTGTTCAGTTCTAAAAAATTTTAATGTCAAAACTATTACAATTAGCATCGAATTAGATAAGAATACAACTCACCTGAACACCATATTTTAAATAACGGGGTTAATTTAGTTTTAAGATTTTTTTAGAATCCTTTCAGTGTTACTTCTTGTACCAGCAAGCATAGCCTCAAATGACCGTGTTGCCTGTGAGATGACCTGACTCATCTAGTGAGCAGTTGAGATCCTTGTTGACATTTAAGCTAATCATGATCGCAATCAATAATTATTTAAGCGTCACACGCATTAACTCAACTCATTCTCTCCACACCAAATCCATGTATGATTTTTTTTTCTAGCATGGCTTAAACATACTAACATTCTGACATTACTACCATTCCTACTGTGTTAAGAAAATCTAATGTTCTTTGGATACTTTTTATTGCACAAAAACAATTTTGAAACAGTAACATGTGGTCAAGTTTATAAAATAGAGATAAACAGCAACAATTTACTAGCAATTAAGCAATGTAAACATTGTCTAACCATGTCCACACTGTCCAGTTACAAAAAAGTGCATTTATCAATTAATGGTTGTAAACAATTTGCTGAATAAAAAACAAGATATGAAACATGAATTGTTAATGGGGAGGGGTGTGTGTGGTGTCTCAAACACCTCAAGTTAAATAAATCATCAATTAGGTGTGGGGGTTTTAGAAATTAAGCTCTATCTATATAATTATAACAGTTCTATTATTCCTTCTATCTCTGAGAATGCACTTTAGACATTCAGGAACTAAGACAAAATTTCAACAAAAGTATAACAAGGAATAATAAAAGTAAATATAATAGTTTTGCTATGGACCCCGCAAAATACAAAAATTAAATAAGGATTACTTAAACTTGATATAATACAGCAAAAGTAAAATTAACAACTAGAGACTAATGATACTCATATAAATGTTAGAAAAAAAAAAACAACTAAAGAATGATTGTTATGATTCACATCAGACAATTTTCAATGCAAAATATACATGAAAAATATGTACATTTAAATATAAAAGCAAATATGAGAAATTGTTAAAAAATATAAATATAAGGTTTTTAATTTACTGGTGTCTAATGCATGAGCTGTCAGCTAAGGGACTCAACTTTAGGTGTGTAGTTGAGGTTTAGCTGCATCTGTCTAGGGTCCAGGTGTAGGGTTTAGATTTATTCTGTGTGATCTATGTGTATGGCTTTGTCAAAGTCTAGTTTTATTATCTGTGGCTAGCTTTATGCCTATTATTATACCAGAGCATTTTTAGCACGTAGGTGTTTATCAATTTAATATTTGATAAGGTAGTAGAATCTGTGTCATAGCTGGGAGTCTGTGCTAACTCGAGATTTTAGTTCAAATTGTGGGTTACAGCAAGTTCTATACTACAGCAATCTACCACAAGTTCATAGTATAAAACAGTGGGAGCGGGCACAGAATATGGCTGAAACATTTTATATTAAGGCGAGCAGAACATGTGAAGTACTGGAGATATTTAATGTGGCAGGACAGTTGGAGCGGAGTCTGTTAGCATACAATGAAGATGCTGAGTACAACAGAATACAACTTACAAGCACAAGACAATGGGGCTCTGTTCACTTTGGGAAATCTTCAGTGCGGTGTCAAAAATGCTGGATATTATTAATATTAGTATTTAACAAGTCAAGCATCTGCATACCATACCAAGGCCAACTATCAGCAGAACGTTGGGACAGGACTATTAAGGAAATGCTGAAAAAAGTAGCAATAAACAGGTGATGACCTGGGCGAGTTCATACTGGTAGCATTATTCAACTACAGGGAAGTACCTAATGAAAGCATGAGTTACCCCATTTGAACTCATGTTTGGCAGAATGGTAAAGGGCCTGATGATCAACTTAAGGTCTATCCTTATTCACATATGGGAGAGGTAGATAAGAGTGACCAATTAATTAATAAATATAATGTTCTAAGAAAGATTGAAGTTTTTTGGAAAACTTTTTTTTTATTTCATTGATATTTCTAGGGTTACATTGTATTTCAAGAATGGATAAAGACAAACCCTGATCTTGTGGAACTTGCTAGGCCAAAAAGATTTCACAGAGGAGCTCATTCGAGAATTAGTAAAAATGGATGTTTCAAGAAATACCCTCAGCTATTAAAGTTACTTACAAAAAACTAAGAAAGTTAAACCCTAGCCATAGTATTGTTCCAGAATTTAGTCGCAATTGTAAATGATGTTTTCCACTAGACGTCATTGTAAATTATGTTATCAAACTTTACGGATAGAGAGAAAGGTCAGCACTAAGTGTCACACCTGTTCCTCAGATCTATATAGTCAAATATTCACTAAAACATTTTAAACAAGGAAAGCATATTATAGTGTTATGCATCATTTTTTAGGTAATTTTTTTCATCGAAACCATGAGCTGTAACAATTTAGCAAGCAAACCAAACGTAAAGACATAATCCACCTGTGGGGCCCAGAACAACAAACAGCCTATGCCCAGCGTAAGACTGCCTTAACCACTACGTGGTTCTGGGTTACCCAGACTTCACCCAACCCTTTATTTTGGAAACAGATGCCAGCAGCTATGGTTTGGGTGCAGTCTTAAGCCAGAAACAGACAGATGGGGCGAAGGTGATTGCCTTCGCCAGTCGGTCACTCCGCGTGAATGAAAAGAACATGAAGAACTATAGTGCCCTCAAATTACAACTTTTGGCTTTGAAGTGGAGGGCTTACAAATTACTCATTCAAAGAATGCTTACGTTAGTGACTTTGCAATAGGTAAGAGGGGAGAGGATGGGTTTGACGCATGGAGCAAAAGGAGGCCAGCTTTAGACAAAGTTAACACTTTCCGTCCAGGAATATCTATTGATGAATCAATGATGGGCATAAAAATAAGGTTGTTTACATTCAGTACATAGCGAATGCTAGGTTTGGAATTGAAAAGTTCCAACTCCGTGATTCTAATGGATATGTTATATATATGAAGCTGTATGCTGGTACAGACTTAGACATTCACCATGAGGATGGACAAGCTTTCGCAGTTGTGAAACAGCTCATAGAGGTATCCAGGGTTTTGAATAAAGGGTAACTGATAACTTTCACACCAAGCCAGCATGAGCAGATTATCTTCTAGAATAAAAAAACTTTGCTAACTGGAACGGTGAGAGCAAACTCTTGAAAAGTCCTCAAAACTAACAGTGAAAGCAAATTCTGGCGCAAAGGGGACATGTTATGCCTTCCCTTTAAAGAGAAAATCTCAGACAGTTCTTCCCAAAACACACAATGCTGTCGTTGAGGAGAAGCAGATTAAAAGCAAAACTAAACAGAAACTCAGTACCATTTTCGACTACATCTTATACATGGGGTGTGGGGGTGTGTGTGTTGACATCAGCGACAAACAAATATAACACGTTCCACCAGGCGATACTGGAAAAAAAATATACTCCAGAACCTAATTGACGTTGCTGTGTTCAACTCTTGGGTTATTTACAACAAATCTGTGGAGCCTGCTAGCAAGATGAAAAGACAAGTTCATACTCCCATTGTGCAATCTCTGTGCAGCACAACTCCACAGCAGCCAGCGCCAACTCAACCTCTTGGCAATGAACTTGTTTTGCCTCAAACAGAATTCGCTGTACATAGTCTGCTTTTGCTGGATGGCATAAAAGAAAAAGACTGTTTTGTGTGTAGTGACCAGTCAAAGGACAAAAAAAGTAGTATGGGTAGAAAACGCACAAGACACTGATGCCCTGCATGCAAAGTTGGGTGTCACGGACACTGCGAGCCCCACCTATTTCATCATACAGACCAGTGTCTAAATCACAAGAGGAAAAGGGTGTGAGACACTGTTGTCTTTGTTCTTGTATATAGTTTAATAAAAATTAGAATTAATAATGTAATCATAAAAGGGAGTTTGTAATTTTATATTTGTGTCGTATTTTTATGTTTTTATTTCTGAGGAAAAAACTGAAGGTGCTCAATGAAAATAATTAACCAAAATTATGAATTAGGTCAGAATTAAAAGGACAGCTAACATTATACCAGCTAAAGGCTGCGGCCATATTAAATGCAAATATATCATGCAACTGTGAAAAGCCAGCTATTAAAGATCCCATTAAGAACTGCTATTCACCTGCTTTAAGGCAAACAGTGATTAGTTGGATATAGGTGTACTTGCACATAATGTTGCCAAATGCATAAACATTTCAGCTAACCGGTTTTGAAAACTTTTGACCAGCTGCCAAGTCTTCAAACTTGCATAAACATACGTACGGAGGAAGGTATTATATATCAGGTGCAGGCTGTTGAAGGCAAACTGTCCTACAAAATCATGACTGCATGCTGATAGATAGCACTTCCAGAGATCACAGCAAAATTGTGGGCCATTAGCTGACTCTTGATAATGGAATGAAATTTCATTTAGGATTTAATCCTGTGGCAACAGAAGATGCTAATACATTGTTAGAGGTCACTATGAACCTTTTTAAATCAACACCAGAAACTCAGGTTACAGTAATGAGTCCTTTGTGTTTATTGTAAAGTCTGTTGCAAAAAATAAACAGCACCTTTGATTACACAAGTTTACGTCAGATAGGTCAAACAGAAGACAGCTGAAACAGAGCATAGCGGTACGATTCTGTGTAAATAAAGAACTGTATTTATATTGTATTGGACCTGTTGATTCCACATGTTACCAAGCGTACATAGGAAGAGGCGATCCCCATAGGAAGAATTAATACTGTATGTTCATGATGGAGAATTACAGTTATATATAGAATACAACCTTTCTTCACCCTCACAGTACCCTTACTGATCAAGCTGCATGTATGAAATTATTTAGCAAGAAGTTTCAAAATATTATGAGTGAAGAACTTGGAGAAGAAATACAAGTTCATTTTCTGTATTGTAATGCACATTTTCTATTAGGCCTCAGCGGTGCCTGTGAGAAGAAAGCGCTCAGTCACATTGAAATGGAACTTAAGGAATAATGTGGTCCTCTTGGATGAGACAAGCTAGATATGTTTAGAGTTTCAAAGGTAGTAGTAATTACAAGAAGCAGCTCCTCAGATTCACTTAATTAGAAGAAAAATGCAGAAATTGTTCAGAACATTATTCACAAGATTTGTAATTACTTAAGCAATGACTGGAAAAGACATGACTGAGGTGAAGTTTTCAGAAAACCATAGCAGTGTTAAAGATATTTTAATAGGTGACAGTTGCATTTCTACACTCTTGTCTGGAAGACCATTCAGTGTCATCTGTGGAAGCTGAACGATTTTACAAGGAGATTCTTTATTTTTTTATACCAGTTGTTCTTATATTTTGAAAAAAAAGAAACTTTTTGTTGATCCTCTATAAAAACATTGAAATTTTGGATCCAGGATTGCAGGGTTTTTTTCAGGTAGGCAGCCCTGCATTTGTGGTGCAAGATAGAGTTGTTATTAATTTTTTCCTGACCCAACCAGAGTAAAGTCATTTCCCTTTGGCTGGGATTTCAGAATATTACATTTCAGTGTGGCTGGGATTAAATGGGTTATGATGAAATTAGACTACATAAGTAATAAGTTACTTCTGAGGCCAAGTGGTAATGTCAATGATTTGTAACTCTTAAACTGCATTTTCTGAAGCAGTTACGGTTAACGTGCTGATTTTACTAATACATATTAAAAGTATGCTCAGTTTTGCATGTTTGATCATAGTATGTCCATATCTAGAGTACTGAATTTTTAGAGTTTCGGAAAAAAAGTGACTATGGCTACTTTCATTTTTGCCTAATACTATGAATGTTTTTAATATCTGGAACCCCATCTATATGTTACCGAGTGTATTTACTCGCAACGCCAAATGTTACAGAGTGTATTTACTTGTGCTATCTTTGACCGGCACACAACATTAATCACAATACAGATACTCTGAAGTGCAGGTTTACATTTATCTCTTTATTAATTGCATCAATAGAAATGTTCCACATAGCAATGCATCAATGTTCCACAAGAATACAATGAACCAACTGACCCCCACTGTCCTCACTAGTTCGCACACATCAGAATACACGTGTCCATGGTTCAGGCTTCCAATCTTATTCTCACAAATTAAAACACGTATCTACAGTTCAGGCTTCAACTTCTGTTCTCTTCCCTTCTGTCGTGCCGTCCTATTATATCGCCTCCTAACTACGCAGTCGCCTTGTATTAGTTATTATTAGACTTTTGTTTCTATTTCTGTCACACCACCTGCATCCGTTGCATCAGTTCAGTTTGGCCTTGGTCATGTCTTAGTTGACAGACTGTATTGCGTTCTTATTAATCGTCTTTAGTAACTACACTAGTTACATCCACCCCCGCCGTTTTTTTTGTGTGTTCTCAACCACAACCAACGCTTGGCAGGTGCACTCCTCCAATGTCAAACGCAACACCATAAAAAAAGTTACTGTTCTACTTACTGTCAATGTCGTCACGTTCATACACGATTGACAGTTATCCCTATTTCAAAATACTAAATGTGTCTACATCATATTCCTCAGAAACAAAATCACAACATATCTATTTTTCAATTTCTAAACATTCTAAAACATCAGTTAACAATCATAGCTAAGTTCCAAACAATCTTACGAATGTATGCCTGCATAGCCTTAGCTGATTCTCCATGAGACACTGGAATTTTACCGATATGCTCCAAAAGTAGTTTCTTGCGCTTGAAAGTTTCATGCCACATGTCACACATGTAAGGTGAAAGTTTTCTTTTGTAAATCTTTTCTCACACACTGAGCAGATAAAGATCTTCTGATTGGGAGATTTCCAACTCTCATGCACCCGCCTTGGGTGGCCAATAAGGGCTCCAAGTGTTTTAAAAGCAGCTTTACAAGTATTGCAGAGGTACTGACGGGTGTGAAGATGCGTACCCTTGATATGTGTATTGACATTTCTTCTAAAAGCAGAAGCATAATCACAGTGTGGACACTTGTATGGTTTACGTCCAGAATGCACTGTTCTCATATGAGAACTCATTCCAGTTTTTAAGACAACATTGGAACAGATAGGACAAGGTATTTGCATGCGGTTTTGTTGATGCAGTTCCATGTGTCTTTTCTATTTTTGGTAACTTTGCCACATTCTGTACAAGTTTCTCCCGATTCATCTAAACCAATTGTTGATACCTTCATAATTCTTTCCCTCCATTTTGCATTTCTCATTTCCTCCTCATAGTTGTGCTCATCTCTATGTTTTCCTTTAATATGTTTAACCAAGCCAATAAAGGCTTTCTCACAGAAAGGATATTTAAGAGCTTCTTCAGTATTGCGACGAATAGATTTCCTTCTAGGCTCTCCATCCTCAAAAAGATCATAGTGTTCCTCAAGTTTTAATCTTCTACGATTATATATATCATCCTCATCATATTCATCATCTATTTCTTCCCAATGGATAAGTTTTTTAGTAGTTGTCTGATTTTTAGCTGAATCAGTTAATTTGGAATTCTTGGGAGGATGTCCTCTACAAGGTGTTACAACTGGTTCTTCTTATAACATTTTCACCCAATCTAAATCTTTTTCAACTGTAAGTAACCTAAAACCTTTGATTCAAATTCTAATTTTCCCTTAAGAGACTGTATCTGTTTTCTAGTTCTTTATTTTGTTCTTCTGTTATAGTAATTTTGTTTTCATGTGATATCAGTGACTTATCCATTTCATTATTTAAATTACTTATCTGCAATTTTAGATCTTGGATTTCTTTTAGCTGCATATTTGTATTAGATTGTAGCAATTCAAGTTCATCTGTATAATTCTTCACTTCATTTTCTTTTTCTGTATTCACTGATTTAAGATTCTCAATAGAAATGTGCAAAACTTCTACTTCTTTTTCTTTATCTGCTATAAGACGTGTATTATTTTCAACCTTTTTCATTAGTTCTAATACTTGCTTTCCTAACTGTTGATTCAATAGCCTTTCTTTTTCTATCATTTCTTCTAGTTTGCCAACACCGTTCTGTTGTCTAATATTTTTATTTTCTTCTTCAGATAACAGACACTCTAAAGATGAACATTTCTCCTGTGCTTTTAATTTGCATGAACTTTCCCTATCCAGTTTCATGGTTAACATTAAGATCTCATTATTAAGTCTACCAATTTCCTCCTTATCATCATTTTTCTCAGCCAACAAATTGTTCACTTGAAACTTTTCAACATCCAAGTTCATTTCACAGTTCATTTTTTCTATTATTAACAAGTCTTTTGAATTCTTAAGTTCTTCCACCAAGGCTATAGTATCTGTTAGCTTAGTTTCCCAATTTCTGAAGTTCAGAAAGCTTCAAATCTAATTTTTCTTTTGTAATTTGAGGTTCTTTTTCAATATCTGATAATTTCTCTTCAAGTCTTGTTTGAGACTCATTGCTTGTTCCATTTTGTTTCTTAAGCCATAACCTCGCCCCTCTGTAGCCTGGACCTGCCTTACAGAGGGCGATTGTTTCCCTGACAGTACCGTGCAATATGTCCGGGCTGTGAGCAGTACAGGCAGATTGGTCGACCGTCAGTTGTCCACTGGAGTGATGGATTTGCAGGTCGCGGCTGTCTAACTTGTTTATGTCTTGTCCAGTTTTTGCCGTGGTTATCTGCTGTTGACCTACTTTCTAACCTCTCCAATCGTTGGTCAACCTTATCCAGGTGGGCCAACAGTTGAGCCATCATGGTTTCCATCGTGCTGGTCCCTGTAGGTGGTGATTGTTTCTGTTCTGGCACAGAGACTTTGTCTACCGAGCAGTTCGATTCGTCCTCATACTCTGACCTGCGGATCGCTGAGTTCCTGACCTGAAGGAAGGTCAACTGTGGGTCCTTGTACACCTCTTTCAAATCTCTTCTTAAGATAGGGGTTGCTAACCCTTCGATAAAATGATCCCTCAGCAGGCGTGCATCAATGTCGGGTGTTTTGCCTTTTACAGCGTCATTCGGTGTGAATATTCCATCACACTCTCCGCCAGTCTCTGCTTTAGACCTACGAACCCCGATAGCAGTTGCGACCCCGACCGTCTCTCACCAAAGGTCTCCACAATTAGATCTAGCACCTTATCTGGGTCTGAAGTGCAGGTTTACATTTATCTCTTTATTAATTGCATCAATAGAAATGTTCCACATAGCAATGCATCAATGTTCCACAAGAATACAATGAACCAACTGACCCCCACTGTCCTCACATCAGAATACACGTGTCCATGGTTCAGGCTTCCAATCTTATTCTCACAAATTAAAACACGTATCTACAGTTCAGGCTTCAACTTCTGTTCTCTTCCCTTCTGTCGTGCCGTCCTATTATATCGCCTCCCAACTACGCAGTCGCCTTGTATTAGTTATTATTAGACTTTTGTTTCTGTTTCTGTCACACCACCTGCATCCGTTCAGTTTGGCCTTGGTCATGTCTTAGTTGACAGACTATTGCGTTATTATCAATCGTCTTTAGTAACTACACTAGTTACATATAATTTCAATCTGTTCTAAGGTGGTTATAGTACTTTGACATGTGTGAGGGCATTTTTGCTGCCTTTTATTGTAAATTTTTTATACCCCTACATTGGTTTCTCATTGAGACAGTAAATTTTTGATTGATAATTAGAAGTTCTGCATTTTATATTCTACTCAAATTAAGCTTTGCTGTGGTGGTCTAATTACATTTTTTTTCCACCTCCCTTGAAATTGTGTAAAAATGACGTGTCAATTTTGAGACACTAAATTTTCATGCTGCAAATTAACAGCATGTTAAAAAAAAAACTGGATGTTCAGTCTGTGTATGCTATTTTCAGAATAAAGGTAAATGACCTTACATCATTGGACCGAAAAAGGTAAAAAAAAAAAAGTTCAGAATCTCATAACTTTTTTCCTAATTGTCCTACAGAAATAATTTTGGTACCCACATTGTCATAGCATAGATAGATAAAACACTAGACTGGTAGAGACTAATAAGGACGGTGTGAACTTTATGGTAGACAATTTGGTTCAAGAGTATTGTGCGCCTGTTTTATAAAATATTTGTGGCATGAGCATGATGCGACAATGTTACCAATGACGTAGGAGTGAAGACACTTTTGGGTTAGCCATTGTAGGAAAAGGATGTGTTTTTGATATTGTATATTAGTGTTTGATAATAGAGTTAATTCTATTTCATGATAGAAGTTGATATCGTTAATTAATGTCGGAAAATAAGAGTGTTCCTGTCCTCATGTGTATAGTTGAAGAGTTATAGGAGTAAGTCATCAAAAAGTTTCAAATAGCAGAATGTACACAAATCTCCCCCCCCCCCCCCCCCCCCATCCTTAGAATAATTAGTACTACACATTAAAATAAAAACAATTGCTGTATGATAGGTTTGAAAAATCAGTTCTGAGTATCTATTAACATAGATAAAGGAAAAACCTTTAGCGGTCTTCAAATTCATATTCAGAGCCACATCTGTCCTAATAAAACAGAACATCTTCCTTGTCCTTCACCCACACTGCTTTGACTGTTTGTGCAGACTGTTAATTTCAGCCCTCAATACGTTCCTCAGAGTGGTCAAGTTCTGCAAAATGATAAATTAAGCCATCAATGCAAATGATTTCTAAATTTTTGTAATAATTTTTTTTGTTACATGCACTAGACAGGTGAAAGCACACAAGAGAATGCTGGTGAAAAATGATGTCTAAATTTTCAAGAACTTATGTTTTCTCTAGTAAGGTGTATGTGCCTTGCATGATGACATACCTCAAACTGGTACTAAACTCAGTGAAGGCAACTGACCATTTGGCTTTCCTCACAACGGTGGCCTAAGCAGGCTGAATCCAAGTCTATGAGTTTTCAGATCAGCAGGTACCTTTGGTTATTGAGAAAAAAAAAGATGACTAATTCGTGTTAGAATTAAGTTAATCGCACTTAAGTAATATTCCTAAAACTTTGAAGCTACTACAGCATGAAAAGCAGATCATCGGCCTGCAATGTCTAAAACTCACTCAGCTGTGAAGAAACAGTACAGTCAGTGGCTAGCTGATCAAACTAACGTCACATTTTATCTTATAATATCCCATTTAATTACTGAATTTAGGAATTTTTAAATTAAGTTTTAATGACTAATTCAATGTCTAAATTAACTGCCTACTCTAATTTTTTTATATATATTATTGAATATCCACAAGCGTAGAAAAACATCCACAAAAAGTAAGTCAAATTGTAACCCCAATGCCGCGTTTACATTTGCGGCATGTATACTATACATGTCTAGAAAAAAAACTTCGCATTAAGTGAGTAGGCTCCCCTATTGCGAAGTTTTTTTCCCTAGAAATGTATAGTATACATGTCGCAAGTGTTACGCAGTATAACAAGTAAAATATACAATGACAAATATCTTGTAAACAGCTTTTATACTGGGAAAGAAAGACAACATGTGACAATCTAAGTTACACAGAAAAGACTCATGTCATGTAAAGGTATGATATATTTTCTCTCAGACAAATGCCTCAAGTGTCATCACATGATCAAAGAAAACCCAAAAACTAGCCAAAAACTGACTTCGTTTAGGGGAACTTTGAAAGCAGACTCGTCATCTGTATCATCACAGAGAAATATATTTTTAAAATAATACTTACATAGAGGATAGACCGTACTTGTTGCCAAATTTCTGTACACCAGCAGACTAAAATTTAAAGATAAAAAAAAGACCAGGAGTCTAAATCTATAGCTATTACATTCAATGCAATTTGCTATAAAGCATTTCCTACAACCAATCTCAAAAATAAAGGTTAGAATTGATTCAGACGGGGGCATTATTGTCATCAAATGAGTACAGATAATGCATTCATCACATTCAGTATTAAATAGCATTAAAATGGTACCCACCTTAGTCTAGCTCTGATAGAGGTCAGCCATGTTTAAACCTAGACCCTTGTCGTGACAATGGCTGTAAAATAAATTCAATGTTATTAAAAAAATATCCTTACACATGTCCACAATTGCAAGATGGTACATGCCATTGGGTAAAATTAAGCCTAACAGCAAAGTCATATCAGACTGGGGCGATATAATTCAATCATTTTATATATGGATTATCGGATCATCATGTATGACTTTGATTATATTCAATATAAAGACATGGCATCTTGAGCAGCTACTGTACAGTAAAGGACAAACAGTTCAGCAAGTCGAAAAATTGACAATTAGATGCAATCATTAGGCAAAGAAAAAAAAATTAATTACAAAAAAAGACTCATCTGTTTCAACACAAATAAGCTGAATTGTAAGGCAAATTACCAACCTGAATAGACATTGCTTTTGTGAGCTTGTAAAGTCATAATTCTGGTAAAAAATAAATGAAGTTTAGATCATTAACCCTATATTGCACGCTTTTTTATTTGAACATGGAAAAAATTTCTATGCTGTGTTTATGTTATGGGTAGATCATAGATCACTTCTATATGGATGATTTGTAAAAAAAATTATGGGATATTGCTTTTGTAGGTATGTTGCCATGCGGCAACATGGTGCGTATAAGGGTAAAAATTTCAGTAGTTGCCAAATGGCAACAAACTAACAAATTTTAGTATAAACAAAGACAAACAAGCTCTAGGGCAAAACAAACTAGAGATTTATTAAACATATCAATAATATATGTATTTCAACACATATTGGTAATTTTCACATACTACTAAAACACATAAAAATGTATTTATTTATATATGAAACTCATAAGAAAGAGATAAACTTCCAAAACTTGTGTTGGATGCTTGGTATTGAAATCAATGATCACATTATTTCATTGCATTATAATCCTAACCCTTATTTTGGACCTAACACAATAAGTACCATTATTTATCTGTTTAGGTAAATTTGGAAAGTATTATGAGTAACTTAGTATAACATATCTTTATTTTTTATCACATGAGAATACTGTAGCTAAAATAAGTTGCTATAGCAGATTTCCTAATGGGATTGACACAGGTGTGTATTTCTTGAACTTGCTTGTTGTAGTAAGTTTCTTGTAGCTAAGAGATTTATAAAAAAAATTATACAAGCACATAAATTATCCAGTGATAGTTGTTCTTTTAGCCGCATGGTACAATACACTTTTTACCCCCTTACATTATTGTGATTACTAAAATATCTACCAGATAATAACCATGTATTCTAGCTGCTGTAATATTTACAAATATTTACAACACTAACATATATTATGATGGCTAACAAAAATGTTCCTAGCACTTTTTAAATTTTTTTTTTACAAAACTGAATTTCAAAATTGAATTATTTACACAATTCCCATACAACTATCACTTTACAACAAGAGAGCCAATTATATTAGTATCTTTTATATTCTCATAATTGTCCACAACTTGTTGATTTTATTTGTTGGTCCTACAATGGTGTGGTGTCAGACACTTTATTTCTGGGGTGGCATAATCTGTTTCTTCTGAGAGAACTTGTGCCGTGTTTCATATTTCTTCACCTGAATAACAAATAAAAATATCAGATTACCCACTATTTAACTGTAGGCTACTGGAATAAAACTTACTGTGTCAATAGTACACAAATATTTGTTTCCCTATAAGAAAAGGTTAACATTTCTAACAATAATTAGTCAAACAAATATGCTCGTGTCGTCAATAACATTTCTGCGCTAAATAAACCCTAAGGTATAATTAATTATATTGGTAATTCAGGCTAGATATCCTGACATGCAGTGTGCCCAATCAATTAATACATTATCAATAGATAGTGTCATTGATTACTATCTTGTAAACATTGTTTTATGATTACAGAGCTCCTAAATCTATTTGTAACTAACCGTCATGATTTTGAAATGGGAAATGTATCTGAAGTGTTTCCTGGTCATCTGTTTGGTGATGCTTCTAACTTTCTTTTCATGTTACTCTAATAAAATTCTCTAGAATTCATTTGTATCAGTAACTAGCAGCTTCTGAAAAAATAATTAAAAAATTAAAAACTAAATCATATAAGCTAGGATTATATTATAAATTTTATTAGCCGATAGTCAAAATATTGTAAAGTTTATATAAGTAATACTATTTCTATTCTAAATTAGTAATGTTCTTGACTAAATAATATATTGCATTTGCCAATAACAGTTTATATATATATTTTTATAGTGATATATGTGCTAAAATAGTTAGATCTTTTTAGTAGTTATACTAATCCTAGTAAATAGGCCTATTATTAGTAGGCGGATAAGTTTAGTAAATACATTTTCTTTCTGTTACATCCTCTCAACAAAAGAACTTAGGAAGTAATTGGTAATAGGAGCATTATTATCTTCTTTGAATATAACTAAATACATTGAAAAAATTTTGAAAAACAAAAAATAGATTTATTGTTGCCATTTGGCTACAGAGCCTGAAAGTAACCTCTGTTGCAATATGATGCCATATGGCAACAAACCATTTTCGATCTAAATAAGTATGTAAATCATATTACATGATACATATGATAGAATATACACAATTTAGAATAGTTTTGAAATATCATTATAATTTTTTTATAGTGAAGTAAGAAGTACTTTATGAAAAAAAAAATTATAAAAAAATACCAACCTTCATGGTAATCAGCTGGCCCACTTTCTCACAAAAATGAAATCGGAAATGGAACAAAAATGTTTCTGCTAAAAAGAGTTCGCATTTATTTTGTAAGGGAGATTATAATAAAGGGATGAAACACTATAGTTAATGTGTATATGTAAAATTAAACATTTGTAGTTGTTCAAAATGGTACGTTGCCATATGGCTACAGTATGCAATATAGGGTTAAAGTAATTATATTTACACGGCAAACTTAAAATAAACCTCTCAGACAAATGCCTCGAGTGTCATCACACGATCAAAGAAAACCCAAAAACTAGCCAAAAACTGACTTCGTTTATGGGAACTTTGAAAGCAGACTCGTCATCTGTATCATCACAGAGAAATATATTTTTAAAATAATACTTACATAGAGGATAGACCGTACTTGAGTTGCCAAATTTCTGTACACCAGCAGACTAAAATTTAAAGATAAAAAAAGACCAGAAGTCTAAATCTATAGCTATTACATTCAATGCAATTTGCTACAAAGCATTTCCTACACACAATCTCAAAATTGAAGGTTAGAATTGATTCAGACGGGGGCATTATTGTCATCAAATGAGTACAGATAATGCATTTATCACATTCAGTATTAAATAGCATTAAAATGGTACCCACCTTAGTCTAGCTCTGTTAGAGGTCAGCCATGTTTAAACCTAGACCCTTGTAGTGACAATGGCTGTAAAATAAATTCAATGGTATTAAAAAGATATCCTTACACATGTCCACAATTGCAAGATGGTACATGCCATTGGGTAAAATTAAGCCTAACAGCAAAGTCACATCAGACTGGGGCGATATAATTCAATCATTTTATATATGGATTATCGGATCATCATGTATGACTTCAGTTATATTCAATATAAAGACTTATATGGCACCTTGAGCAGCTACTGTACAGTAAAGGACAAACAGTTCAGCAAGCCGAAAAATTGACAATTAGATGCAATCAGTAGGCAAAGAAAAACTGGTATAATTACAAAGACTTGAGGAGCTAGGACAAAGAGGGTCACTGACCACTAGTGGTATGTCCATACACAGACAGATGGTCTAACGGAGTGATGTGCTTTAGCATGTCATTTGTCAACCATAGAAATATTACTTCAATTTTATTGGTATGCTTTATCATTTAGACATGCTATCTACATGTGTGAAACTTAACATGTTATATTAATTGTGTTCAATTGATGTTTATTTATGCATCTAGTGGGCCTAGCAGTAGCCTTTACTTGGACTGAAATAACTGCCATTGATCTTTTAAATGAATGATAAATTTCTATTATATTTTATTGTATCATGAATTTGAACTAAATAACACTAATATAAAAACTGTATGTGGCCAGGCACCTAGAGCCAATTAACTAACTCCTATAATTGGCATCAAAAGATTAAGCATTTTAAGGAAAATTGAAGATATCTACTTTGCTTATTTATAAAATTATTTTGGCATTTGAAGCTATCCACAAAACAGTAATCTCATGACTAATGTAAAACCTTCAATAAACCACGGCTCTTAGATAAACATACAGTAACCCAAAGAGATTTTCAGAAGTAATGGAACGGTTGTATGTAATCATGATTACTCATCTGGTAGAATCAGATTCTTCATCATACAAATCTCTTGATTAAAGTAACTTTTAAAAAGATTGAAGTAATTACCTGCAAACATGTAGCTTGCCTTCCTGGGAATAAAAGTAACACCAAATAAGTAAGAAATAAAGATCAAAATTGAAAAAACAAAAACTGAAATAATGGTTTTGTCAGAACAAACAATCATCAGAAAGTCAGAGAGATTCCCATTGTTTGATCACATCATCACATAAAACCAATAAAAATATCCCTTACATGATAGTACAATCATTAATTTATTAAGAATTTTTGTACCACTAATTTATAACTAAAGATGGACAGCTCAGGAGCTAGATCAGGGGTCTCCAAACTTTTCAGTCCGAGGGCTGCATTAACTATCAATTTTCAGTTCGGGGGCCAGTTAGTTCCAGACAAGTCTTGAATTTTTTCTGGGCAAAGTTCCTCAGCCTTCACCAACAAACATTTTTTCCCCGTGGACAAAAAGGTCTCAGCGGGCGGGATGAGAGGACTTCGGGGGCCGCAATCGACCTGCAGTTTGTAGACCCCTGAGCTAGATGATACTTTTAACTCCATCTAATTTTAAAACAGAGACCAGACCATTTCTTATTCAGAACGTAATTTACAGCCAAAATAAACATGTAATTTCATTTTGTAGTTCAACCGTTGTTGAAATGTTTAAATGAAAAATAATTTATGATGATAGATTAAATCTGAGATGAAAATAGATATATAGAATCCATTATTTAACTTTGTTAATACTAAACTAGGTCTATAGCTTTAATATTAAATTAGAAACTGTATAAAGGACAGTAGATGAGATTTCATTCAGAATTGATAAATCAATCATTTTATCAGTTGTCCCTATCTATTACTTCATCACAAGAAATCTCTCAAAAGGCTTGTAAAGTAATTTGGAAAAAAAGATGATCTTGTACATACCCATATTGTATTCACTGTACAGGACACCATTCATTGAGATAAGTAACCTAAAAACAAAAAAGTCAACATGATTGTTGTATTCCATTCAATGTAAAAATGCTCATATGTAAGGACAAGAATTAACAATGTTCACTTGGAATTTTCTATGATGTGTCATAATTTCACAATCATGTTGGTGTCAAGTGTGATGCTATTTGCTCTCTGTGACACACAAGGTAAAAATATTACCCAGGAGAAACAGGTTAGCAGTGCAATTAAAAACTGTTTCCATACCATAGCTATAGAAACTATAGGAGCAGATGAAGAAAATATTTCAGAAAAATTCAGCAACTAATAGGATATCTGTATCTTGTACTTAGAAATCAACCACTCAAACAACGTGCAAAATATCAAAAGCATTTACCACAACCATACAATGTAGGCCTACTGGGTTTAGAAAGGTACTCCTTTGCCTACTTGTAAATGAAGTAGGTACTAGTAGGAAGCACATAATGTACAAATAATATTTGGAGGGCTAACATGGCTCAGACATCCAAGGAAGGACAAATGCCATCTCTAGAACTCAATCTGTTCTTCTGGTGGAAACCGCGAATGTTGGAAAATATTCATCATAGCCATGTTTGCCTACCTACCAGCAGCATTTAAATGGAAACTAGTTGTAAGGAATATGTAGTGATCTTCAAATACTTATTTGAAAAATGCAAACAAAAATTTTAAATCATTGAACACAAAAATAATATTTCACAACAGCAATATTATATCCTAGAAACTCAGAATAAATTTCAAAACCACATTTAGTTACTTTCGCAATAGACAACATTCATACTATAACTTAATTTTAATGGGCTTAATGTGCCTCAGAGCTTATTTCATCAAATTTACATCAGGAAGAGAGAGTTCTGTTTTCATCACAGACACATTGCACAAAGAACAAATATAGATTAGATATTTATTACCACTCTCACTATTTATAGAGAACCAATATTTTTTAAGCCGATTCAGACTGGCAATTGAGATCATTCAAACACTAAAAAGTTCATCTTGTATGACTTTCAAAAATTCAAAATCCAGGAGCAATAGTAATTTAAAATAGACATTGTGAGAGAAATCTGCTAAAAGTTCTAGTTTGCCCAGGTTCCCACTGCTACATAACACTACCTATCTGGAGCCAGAATGTCATAGTTCCATTGTAACCATAAATAAACTTATGTTATAAGTTGGCAAAACACCTGAGTAAATGGACATCTACTGGGAGTTCTTTAGGCTAGTAATATTGAGTATATTAAAACTGAGACAAAATAAAAGGCATACCCAAAGGTCAGGGAAGCATACATCATGAGCTTCAAATGACTAATTGTGCGTCCTATAAAGCAGATATTTACCAGTTAATTGTTTTGAAATTGCTGACAACCAGATTCTCTATATGCCATATCAGATAGGGGCGAAATTTTGTCTATCATGTCATCAGATAGCTAAATTCAATCATCAAGTATGGCAACTTAAATGCAAATGGTCCAAGGCAACAGATACTTACACAAATAGACTGACGTTACCAACAGCATTTCTGACACTGCCATCATCTGTACTAACAGCACTTCTGACACAGCCATGATCTATACCACCACTCAGCACTTCTGACGCTGCCATTACCTGTACTAACAGCACTTCTGACACAGCCATCATCTATAAATTTTAAGATAAAAGTTGACTGCAAACCAGGGCCAGCTGTATAATTTTATAATCCTGGTATTACAATTAGGCCTACATGTCTCAGATATGTTAATGACATCAATGCGAATCAGTGAGAGAGTTCAATATATCATCACAGACAATTAATCAAGGTGAAGAAAAAGCTCTGCTAAACAGGGAAATAAACTATGGGCCTAAACGATGGTTATCAGGTTCAATATAGACTAGCACCTAGATTTCTAGATCTATAGTTGGTGGCACAATAAACAATTATCACTTTATCACGTAGAGCCTACAGTGACCTGCTTAATATTAGGCTACGCCTGCCTATGGCCTATCCTTAATAAATAATATCTTATGCCTTCCTTAATAAATCAAGCAATAATGCTCATTTCATTTAATGTTGTATTTTAGTTAGGACATAGCCTGCCTATGGCCTATCCTTAATAAATAATATCTTACGCCTTCCTTAATAAATCAAGCAATAATGCTCATTTCATTTAATGTTGTATTTTAGTTAGGCCTATGTCACTAATGTCAGGGCATTAGCCTGATTAGGGCTAATTAGGCCCTTACTAAAATCTTTAAATATTTAAGTGGTAGTGCGTAGGGTCCAGATCTAGATTAGATCTCAGTACCAACAATCCTTACGGCTTACAATGTTGTAGATGTAGATAAGATCTAGATATAGTAGGCCTATTACCAGTCTAAGAAGGCCATTTTATGAAATCTTTAAAAATGGCTGGGCCTACTCATTAAATAAAAAATACAAAATATTATAAGTCTAGCTGAGCTAGGGCCTATCTCATCACTTCTAAATGACTCGCTGGTAAGTTGTATACTACTTATAGTTATACTGAAACTAGATAGATCTAGGCCTAATTAATAGTTAATAGATATCTAGATCAATCTAGCTAGAAGCTTTAATTTGAATGTTAGGCCTATAAATTATAATTAGATCTAGATCTAGATCTAGATTAATTAATAATTAGGTAATGGGAGTGTCAGCTTGAAAATTTCTATGCTGTGTGTCATGAATCACAACATGTTGGTGTCAAGCTTTTTCTATATGCTTTCTTTGACACCAAAGAGATTTAAAATCTCTTCAGTAACACAGAAAGCAAACAAACGAAAATAAAAATCTGGTAGATCTAGATTTAGATCTCTCTAGTCTCTAGATCTAGATCTAGATGTCTAATGTCTAGATTCTATTCTAGATTAGAATCTACATTTTAATTTAAACTTTAAAGTTAAAGCCCTGGAAACAAAAGTAAAGTCAGTATTAGATCTAGTAATAGATCTAGATTCTAGATCTAGAATCTAGTATCATTCAGTAATCAGTAGAATAAGAATCTAGATTTCTAGATCTAGACTAGATCTAGATCTAGATAGATATTGTTTAAGTTACAGTGTCACACTCACTTCACTCACTGGCTACTGCAACACACCAGATTCTAGAAAGCTAGATTGTGTGCTTAGTTTTACTGATGAGATTCTTCTAGATTCTAGATCTAGATCTAGATTCTAGAATCTAAGTCTAGATCTAGACTCTAGGTCTAGATTAGAGCCTAGACTAGTCTAGCTAGATAGCAGCAGACGCAGACTTTTCTCCACCCTAGATCTAGAAAAAGTGGATCTAGATTCCGAGATCTACATTTATAGAATCTCACTGAGGTACTAGATCTAAACTGAACTTTTAATAAAAGTTTTAAAGTATCACCACGTTCTGCAGGTAGAATCAAGATCTACGCCTCGTGGCGCGAATGCGGATAGGCCTAGGACGAGGCTCTAGCCTAGGTTAGCCTAACATAGTTAGGTAAAGACGCTGGCCAATCAGCGCATTAGTACCAATTGGGCAGAAAACTGTCAAGGAGGCTGGCCATAAATAATAACGAAAGAGAATAAAAGTCTAGTTACTTTTAAATAGTTCGTAGGCCAATTGTTTAACCCTTTTGGGGGTACCGAATCCCACCATTTTCATATGCGCATTCACCGAACCCTTCTTAACAGGAAAAATAAAATACAATTTTTACTTTCTCGTATATACGAAGTATAGAGAAAGTCTTGTAATCATGCACATTTAATTAACATTAAATTTGGACAGTTTTCACCGTTTTACTCCTCAGTCCTTCATCACACCCGGGATATAGAAGACTTATTTTAATCGGGCAAAAATTATAAACTCAGATATATAAAAATTTTGGCGTTTTATGCGTAATGGAGTTGGAAAAACTGGATTATCCAATTCTGTCCGTGTGTGTGTCCGTGTGTAAACACGATAACTTGAGTACCGTTACAGCTAGGTTGATGAAATTTCATATATAAGTATTTTATCAAAATCGTAGATCCGTATCAACTTTTGAGCGATTTCCGATAACCGGAAGTGGTACTTTTTCTACTTTGAATTTTTCAAAAGCCTATAACTTGAGTTCTATTTCAGATAGATAAATGAAATTTGATATGTAAGTAGAAGATCTAATTCTCTACCTTCTGTCAAATTTTGAGTAATTTCCGTTTATCGGAAGTACTTATTTACGCTACTTCCGATTTCTCAAAAACGCATGTAAATTTATAAAGTACTAATAATATTGCGCACTATTATGCACATCTTTATTTAGCGTTCACTTGGTGTGCATTTCTTTTTTCTACGAGATTATATTCTATTTTTAAAAATTTGAGTATTTAAAATGGATTAAAAATCATGTCTATATCCCGAGTTGCCATCCCCCGTAGTGTTATTAATACTAATAGTTTCGCTGTCTGTCTGACAAGAACGCTCTAGAGAAAACACAAGGTAATTAAAAACATGCATAGTAATTCGAAAAACGAAGTATGACGTCGTCAAATTTATACACCTCTCAAATACCTTTGAGACTTTTCTCGCTGGTGTCCATTTAAACTTTAAAGTTAAAGCCCTGGAAACAAAAGTAAAGTCAGTATTAGATATACAACTGAATGTTTACTTTTGTATAGCCTAACTTGGAAGAAATTATACAAAATGCTTGCTTGAATATTTTGTTGTAATTTATATTTTGTGTTAAGCTGGTATAATAATATTCGAATTGAAAATGAAATGCTAGATTTTTAGCACACATATATAACCGTCATTAACATTTATCAAATACAGTATCAAATTATCCTATTATTTAACCTTTGTTCTTCTGAGTTCTTTGTTCTTCGAGTGGATTATCTGAGTTTTAGGGTTCAAAGTGTAGTAATAGTATATACAATAAAGAGATATAGTCTCAAAGTTAAGTATACAATTTGTAGAAAAATTATTTAATAGCTTATTAAAATCTACTCTTTAAGTATTTATGGTATTATTCCAAGTCCCATCAATACAACACTTAAGCCTAAACATCGAACAAATTGATGACAAGAAAAAAAGCAGTTAATTGTAGCACTATTCGCTTGTGCATCTTCATCCAACTAGAATCGTCCTATAAACGAACTTGATTACAAATTTGAAAATACAAATTATTTTTTTCCAAAAATATCTTCCGTTGTAAAATTTTACTTTTATTTCAGGCGAGTGAAAACTTTTCTCCAATATGTGAGGGGGGGGGGGGGGGGGGCTGGTCAGATCTGATTACCTAGAGATCTAACGCACGAAAAAAATATACGCTAAAATTATCCACGCGAGTAAAATTTCAGGACATTTTACAAAATTTCAGGAGAATCCCAGGAGTTGTTGTGTGTTTTTTTAATCGAAGTGTCTACTCGGAATAAGATTTTTCGGCAAAAGATAGTTCTGCGCATGCGCAGTGACCTATGGCTAGGGTTTGGGCTAGAATGAGGGTTAGGGGTAGGATTAGGGATAGGGTTAGGGATAGGATTAGGGCTAGGGTTAGGGATAGGATTAGGGCTAGGGTTAGGGTTAGGGATAGGATTGGGGATAGGGTTAAGGACAGGATTAGGGTTGGTATTAGGGTTCTGCGGTTGTAAACACACGCATGCGCAGTACCATCGAAAACATCGCCGCTAAGTCGTAGTTTCTCTCCATTGCGCATGCGTATCGCATGCGTATCTTATTCCGACTAGTATAATCGACTAGAATCGGCCTTTTTTAATTCCAGGAGAACTCCAGGACACTCTGAAATTTCAGGAGGCCGCATGTACCCTGGTGTTATGTAATTTTTGTCGATCCTCTGTGGTGGGTGGCGTGTGGCGTTGGTCGACGTAAATTCCCTTTAGGCGCGTGTTGGCAACTTTCGTTGGTAAATGTGATGACGCAACAATCTCATCTCAACGCTGGTTGAGACGTCTATGTCGAGTGGTTATGCAATGACACAACGCTGGGCGGATGCGATGGTGAACCGTGACGTAACATTCCGACGCTGGGAACTTGGGCGTGGGTCGTCTACCCTTTGTATGTGCCGACGTAGGTGTACGTAGCTGGCGGTCTGTTGTTAGATAACCCCAGTGTGGGGGCGAAACGGTGGCGACGATGGCGTCCGTTGCTTTGGCTAGGGCGATTCACGTACAGCAGGCTGTTCGCTGTCCAGGTAACCCAACGTGTACAGGGGCCTCAGCGGTGGCGGCATTCTTTGAAGTGTCGGCTTCATCTTGTCTCATTCTTTGGAAGCGTGGGTGGGTCTTTCTGTCTATTTATAACTTTAGTGCCCGCGCAGACAATAAATTAAATAGACGTAAAAATTACTAGAGCTTAGAAATAGCTTCACAAAAAGAATAGACATGTAAGTGTATATAAATAATATCGTGCCGTTTCAAATCGACATTTCAACACGTGATCATATAGTGGAGCAGCTCTCACTATGTGACTTCTCATTTGACTTAAAACTGGCTGACTTGACTTAATGACTGACTACACTTTTGACTTCCGTAACTCGACTGACTTCACTTTGACTGACTTTTATTACCGACTTATTTCACTTTGACGACTGACTTACTACTAATAGACCTCTCTGACCGACTTTGACTTCAATGTAACTCAATAGTTTTCACTGACTGACTTAGACTTCGACGACTACACATTGACTTAAAAAAATTTATTTTGATTTCAAAGACTTCAACAACTTCACTTTGATTTCAAAGACTTTTCCCTGACTTCAACGACTTAAATATGACTTCAAAGACTTCACTTTGACTTCAACAACTTCAATAGAACTTCAACCACTTTACTTTGACTTCAAGGACTTCACTTTGACTTTAACAACGACTTTATTAACTGACTTCAAATGACCTCTTTACAGAGGCGTAGCGACCCCTCCCGGCGCCCGGGGCGAACATTCAGTTTGGCGCCCCGCCATATATATATATATATATATATATATATATATATATATATATATATATATATATATATATATATATATATATATATATATATATATATATATATATATATATATATATATATATATATATATATATATTTAAATATGTGTGTGTGTATGTATGTGCGACAGTCTTGAAAAAAATTAATAATTACGCTGTATGATTGTCGTTCCCTAAAACTTAACTCAACGCAAATTAAATTCCCCATATGGTGCATTATCCTTTAAAGATGATGATATAATGTCAGAAAAAAAATATTTTTACGGTGCTAATTTGTTTAGGACAGTATTTTTTATGTTTTATCTTTGGAACAGTCTCTTTTATGATATAGTATATATTTGGATTATAAGTTTGTTAGATTAAGGTCATACAATTGACATACAATAGCAACTTCTTGTTCACATTGGAATAGGATATGGGTATTTCATTGACTGGTTGATTGTATAATGAAACAAGCTAGAGGAAAAAAAATTCTTTTCTAAGTGTTAAAAGAGTCATCCAGTAACCGATCCAGTACAAATCCTGCGATTTTTGTGGGTGAAAAAGCCCCCCCCCCCCTTCCCCACCATCTTGGACAAAAATGCTAGAGCGGATTTTAAACGTCACTAACTCTTGTTTTTATGTTACACAATCGTAAAATACGCTTTTGTTCCATGGGTTCTTTTCTGAGTGGTAAGGGTTATTTATTCCTTAATTTTTCCGATTTTAGTCTTCGAAAAAGCGCCCCCCTCCATCTAGGAAAGCTGGAAAGCAGTTTTTCCGGTCACTGTTTCTTAAGGATATACCTTTTACAGTTACTCAATCAAGGTAGAAAACAGTTAAATCAGTATGCAAAGGCTCTCAGCCGTTAAATTTCTTTACTTTGACTTTTTATAATTCAAAACTGCAGCTTAAAATGAGCTTGTAATTTTTTTTTCTACCCCCTTGTGGCGCCCCCTTAGGGCCGGCGCCCGGGGCGGCCGCCCTCCCCGCCCTCCCCTAGCTACGCCTCTGCCTCTTTGACTTCAGTTTTGACTTAATTTACTTCACTGACTTTAACAGCACAACTGAGTGTATCGACTTGCCACTTCACGCCGACATCTCGACTTAGATTCACAAATTAACTCGACTTGACTTCACTATCGTGTCCGTTATTCAAAATCATTCGTGGGGGCGGTCCGGGTCACATCCTTGGTAATTGGGTTGGTGTTCTAGGGCAGTTGCGTGTTATCTATTTGATGTACTTTCCGTTTCACTAATTCGATCGCTAACTCCGCTTTCGTTCTTGACATTTCTTACTATCTGTTTCTTAATTTACTTTCTAGAGATGTTTCAAATTCTTCCCCTGTTTTGTCTAATGATATGCCCTGTTTATAGCACTGAAACTCTGCCTCCATGGTTGTATGTGTATGTGTGTGTGTTGAGGAAAGTCACAAAACAAAGGCAACAGGGCGTATCAACAGAATGTGGGGGTCATCCATTTATGACGTCCACAATTTTTTTTTTGGATTTTGGACCCCCCCCCCCCCCGTCCACAAAAATCCACTTTTTTTCCTTATTAAAGTCCATATGCGTCCACAAAAGTCAGTTTTTTTCGGACCCCCCCCCCCCCGCCCGCGTGTGGACGTCATAAATGGTAGACCCCTTAAGGCAGAAAAACCGCTGGCACAAGCTATCCAGCACGGGTCTAAACCCAAACGTTCTCGTCCCGAGCCCCACCTGTTGTGAGGGGGGAATGGTTTTGATTGTTTTCAGTTGGGGGGTCATCCATTTATGGCGTTCACACGGAGGGGGAGGGGGGTCCGAAAAAATTAACTTTTACAGACGCGTGTGAACACGGGAGGGGGGGGGGGTGGCCCAATGTGGACGTCCACACATTAAATCAAACGTGTGAAAGAAAAATATTTGAAGAAATATTCAACACGCGTTCAGGTTCCAAATAAAAAGATGTATAATCATCTTCCAACCTAACTAATCTATTCTTTACTCAGGGGCGTAGCGAGGGGGGGGGGGGGGGGGAGCGGGGGTTGCTAACCGCACCGGGTGACACCAAGGCAAAAAATAGCAAAATATATAGAGAAAAACTTGATGGGGGTGCAAATCGAAAACTTGAGGAGGGGGGTGCAAATCGAAAGTCTGAGGGGGGGGGGGGGGGTGCAAATCGAAAACTTGAAAGTTTGTCCCCGGGAAGGGTCGCAACGCCTTTTGGGGGGGGGGGGGGGGCTGAGACCATTAAGTGCCGCACCGGGTGACACCCGACCTCGCTACGCCACTATCTTTACTGTATGCTGTTTACTACTGCTACTACTACTTCTATCTAACTCTACTAACTACGCACTCCCATGGCCAATCCTAACCCTATCTACATCTAACTGTCCTCTAGATAACTCAGTCTGCTCCCTAATACAACCTAACATATTCTGCTCTCCTCGCTAGCTAATTATCTACTGCCGCTAATTTTACTACTGGCCCAGGCCTCAGTGGTCAGCTGACCGTCCCGCGTGACGGGTCAGCTTCTGTACGTCCATTGGTCTTCACCCAACTCTCTATAGTCTGTTTCGTTATCTACCTGACGACTCCGACGCACTCACATATTATGAAACTTCTGAAAATTGAATCTATACTTTCACGCAAGTACAACAATCAATGAATACAAGTAGAAAATATCTCTCCCGCTGGCAAGGGGTCATCCATAAAAGACGTCACGCTTTTTTGACGAATTTTACCTCCCCCTCCCCTCCGTCACACATCGTCACACGTCGTCTAAAACGCGAAATAACGTCTAAAATTCGTTTTCTAACATTGCTTTTTTATAATGCAAAAAAGTGACGTCGCAAAAATCTGAACCACCCCTCCCGCGCTCCCCCTCATCACAAATCGTCACAAAATTACGGACCCCTCCCCCCTACGAGTGTGACGTCATTTATGGATGACACCCAAGATCATAACAATTTGTAATGACCCCGCTCACGTTAGATATCTTAAAATAATGTCGACTGAGACGGCATTTTCCTCTCGTTAACCACACAACGAGAGCTGGCGTTAACAGTATCACAGCTAGGATGTTAGAATTTTTAAATAGATAGATCTATATATATATGTATCTTAGTTAGGTATCTATCTTTCTGTCTATATAGAGTACTAATTTTTTTTTAGTCAACCAAAGATAAGAGCAACGGATCAAAATTTAATTTATTTTTAAAGTCATTTTTTACAAAAAAGTAATGTACAAAATCAAAAAATAAAACGTTACGCCAATCACATCAGTATTGTTTTATCAGGTTACACTAGTTGCAGCTATCCGGATTAATTTCTAAAGAAGATTAATTTTGACGATTAGTCCTGAGCCGTAAATACTACTACAACTGTCTTTTGCCGTTTCAATAGTTTAAGACAAAGTTATGAAACATGCATGTCAACTTACATTCTCTCCCTTTCCTCGGACATCTACTATATTCTACTAATATTGTTTATACATTTACCCCCGCACCGAGTGGTGGGGGGGGGGGGCAAGTACTGATGAAAGAGGAAATACAATATATTTACAGTAAATTGGTATTCATTTCTTTGAAGACATATATTAATTATATACAAGAAGAGGGAGGAAATATTTACAGTAAAATTAATCATCCAAACAAAAAAATAAGTTGGATATATATATATATTAAATCAATAAATAATACTCTGGTGTATATTTTCCATAAAAAATTTGGTGTAGACAAAACTGAGTTAAACTGTTTCAATAACCACAGCTTACGGGGAAATCGTGTGGTCAGTGTTCCCCGCCCACACCTCACGTCCGTATTTTACACCAAAGGTGGGCCACCAGCATAGTTAGATTAAAATTCAACACAATAGCCTAGTCGCGTTTTGAAAAACCAAGTGGTTTGGTGATATGGCGGGGGGGGGGGGGAAGGAGGATATAAGTATCCGTTTCTTTCCCTGCCCCATCCCATTGAGTTTTTCAAACTAGAACTGTTTGAATGACCACATCATACAGGGGAACAGTGTGGTAGAACGTCTAAACCCTCCCCTCCCTCCCCCCCCGTAGAACGTCTAAACCTTCCCCTTCCCCCCCCCCTCCCCGTGGAACGTCTAATCCTTCCCCTCTCTCCCCCCCCCGTAGCACGTCTAATCCCTTTCCCCCCCCCCCCCCCCCCCCCGTAGAACGTTGGAGGGTCGAGAAGCTGTAGTAAGATTAAAACATAGAACGTTGCTGGGGGTGGGGGGTGGGGGTTGGGGGGAGATAAGGGTTGGTGGCTTGTGGGCATGGGGAAAAAATTATTGACACATTGAAGTAGAAAAATATTCAGACAGGTACGAAAGGAGGGGGGCGGGGGGGGGGGGGGGGGGGGGCGGGGGGAGAGCGTGCGTATGGAAGAAAATTTTAGGGGGCAGATAATTCATTTTTTTTAAAGATTTGAAACTAAGGGGAAAGAATAAAAATATTATGCTTTCTATTTTCATTGTCGATGTAAACTGTTCTATACCCAATTCCCTTTATCCCGCTGTGAGTTTTTCGCAATGGAACCCCCCCCCCTCCACCCCAGGTAAACATATTTTTAAAAAACATCTTAAAACCGAGTTGTGCCACTTTATCTTAGTATAAGAATATTATAATGAAATGTTCGCCAAATTGATAAAACGATTAGGAATATATATTCTTTTGAAAAAAAGTTACTGTTAAAAAAATGTAGAATTATATCAACTGTTTATCTATCTATGGGTGTTACGTGTGGGATTGGTGAACGGAAAAAAAAAAAGTCACCAGAACTGTGTAGAGTTAATTTTGACGAGTGCGGAATTCACTCTTTCGGAACGTTAAATTTGTCAATTTCCTCCCCCGCCCGTGGGGTAGATAAACTGAGTTAAACTGTTTCAATAACAACAGCTTACAGGAAAAAAGTGTGGGGAGAGTGGGTTAAATACGGGGTTGGGTGTTTCATTTATGGGGGGTGGGGGTGGGGTGGCGTAACTTATTATTTCGATTGTAGGAAAAAAAGTCACAGGAAAAAAAGGGACAAATGTAAATTTGCATGGAATTTCTTAATACTTTTATGTATTATGCTAATCAGTTTACAATTCAATTTAATGTAATGTAATCATTTTAGATATATATGAGTAAATCGTATAGATATAGTAATATTTATAACACACATAAAAGATTTTAGTATACAGTTGTAGTTTTGTTTTTGTAATTCTTTTTTGTAATATAATATTATACAGAATTTAATACAATTTTCGACCAGCTCTGTTTCAAAAGTGATTTTTAAGTGCTAACTTTAAATTAGCGTGAAATCGCATAAAGACAAAGTTAATATGTCTTGCTCTCACTAACTAATCACAATAATAGTTCAAACCACCTTTACTGACCACATTTATCACGCTCATTACATAACAATGCCTAGGATCAAAAGAAAAAGCCGACACGGCACAAAGGCTCTGATTGACGCAAAACGTAAACAAAACACAATATGGTTGGACGAAGCCGACAGAAGAGAAGCCAACCAACTTCCCAAGGAAAGGCCTACAGTAAAACACATGCAAACACAATGATTAGCCCCAATTTATTATATAATAATTTTCCACCGTGTATTTAACAAACGTTGAGCCCCCTCCTCCCAAGTAGAGTTGCCTGAAAGAGATTAGGTGCATGGTTCAGGGATATGCCCAGTGGCGTGCAGACCTATGTAGATGCCCGGGGCAAAATCAAGCGGAAGATGCCCCCATATATATATATATATATATATATATATATATATATATATATATATATATATATATATATATATATATATATATATATATATATATATATATATATATATATATATATATATATATATATATATAAAGCTTAGTTACAATCCGTTAATACACATAGAAAAGCATTTATTTAAAAAATTGTACTTATCTTAATTAAGATGAAAACGTTGACTACAGCCAGCTAAATCCAAAAGGAATGAATGGTTGGAACTTTGGGGGGGGGGGGAGAGGGGAGAGAATTGCCTGACGTGTCGTGGTGGGGAGGGGGGGGGGCTGTGATGCACTACAAAAGAGTCTCATCCGGTTTTGTATTACCGCCCGGCACCGAGGGTACAAAAACGTCCGTGTCTACAATTAGGGCGTCGCGTCAGACACGCCTTTATTTATGGGATGTTTCTCTCTTGGCCTATTTAGGAATTCCTATAGTGTAACTAATACAGGTGAGAGTGTGCATTGAACTAGAGATGTTTCAGATTTTAAAAATCTCTGAACCACTCGGTCAAAAGGTCAATGCTTTAAGGAGATGTGATGCTAGGTACTCTAAAACATCGGCCCGTGTCTAACCATTCACTTCGCTATGTCAGACCCTCCCTACAACTTGGACTTGTATTGCCAAATTTAAAACCCGGTAACGCCTTCTGTCCAGTTCAGGTGGGGGGAAATCCACTAATGTTGACCATGGCCTAAACCCACCCCCACATTTCATTTCATCAATTTGGGCTCAATTACTCTACAGATGGCTCTACTATTAGTTAAAAATAAACTGGGTCTATATTATGTGCCTCCAATTAAGATAATGAGTAGCGCTTTGGGGTGGGTGAAAGTTGGTGTGGTGAGGTAAAAGATCACGCAGACTGTGCATTTAAATTTATGCTTATCGGATGGAAAAAAAAAAACAGTCTCCAGATTCGAGTACAAGAGGAGGTTTGTCTAAATTGAGGGAGGGAACAAAGTGACAGCCAGCTACACCTTTGTGTTTCTCGACGGGACTACCGGGCGGCCTTGAATGCCGGTAATTAAGACGTGTGAGAATTCAGGACAACTTTACAATGAAGTGAACTCAGCCCAGTGTATCAAAACAGTACGCACTTTTTTAGTTTGAATTTAATCCCTACAATATTTATAAAACAAAAATCCATATGGTCATGAATATTATAAAGATCATAATTACAATAAAAATAAGAACAGGCTATGTGCTTAATCACTCTACGAATGCCGTTACGTCCATCAAAATGAATATGGGCATAATTATTGTATGGAAGGCCGTACAAACATCATGCAATGAATAGAAACATAAAAAAAATGTTCCGATAATATATGAAACGAACATGGGCATATAATTACTGTATGTATGCCCTTCAGACATTCAATAATGAATATAAGCAAAATAAATATCATCCGATAATATATAAAACGAATATGGGATAATTGCTGTAATTATATAAATACAAACGTGAATACAAGTAAATTACTTTAAAGATGCCCTGTCGATATATAAAATGAATGCGGGCATAATTACTGTGTGGATGTCCTTCAAAACTATTATGATGAATATAAGCAAAATTACATTAAAGATGCCCCTACAGTGTATAAAATATAATCATGGGCTTTAATACTCTATGGATGACCACAAGTGTATAAAATGATTATGGGCATGTTCTCTAAAAGATGCCCCTACAGTGTGTAAATTATAATCATGGGCTTTAATACTCTATGGATGACCACAAGTGTATAAAATGATTATGGGCATGTTCTCTAAAAGATGCCCCTACAGTGTGTAAATTATAATCATGGGCTTTAATACTCTATGGATGACCACAAATGTATAAAATGATTATGGGCATGTTCTCTAAAAGATGCCTCTACAGTGTGTAAATTATAATCATGGGCTTTAATACTCTATGGATGACCACAAGTGTATAAAATGATTATGGGCGTGTTCTCTAAAAGATGCCCCTACAGTGTGTAAATTATAATCATGGGCTTTAATACTCTATGGATGACCACAAGTGTATAAAATGATTATGGGCGTGTTCTCTAAAAGATGCCCCTACAGTGTGTAAATTATAATCATGTGCTTTAATACTCTATGGATGACCACAAGTGTATAAAATGATTATGGGCTTGTTCTCTAAAAGATGCCCCTACCTACACAAGTATCAGATACTCTATTAATTGAAAGACTGCATACATTTATTCGGGGAATATCAATGACTACTACACCACTACCCTTCACCGATGCCCCTTTCTCCCTGAAGGTTGTACGACACGGACAGTAGCCTTCCTAAAAAAAAAAAAAAAAAAAAAAAAAAAAAAAAGAAATTAAATTTTTTTTACCCCCTTTGGATGCCCCCTTGATGTGGCTGCCCGGGGCCTGGGCCCCCTCCGCCCCCCCCCCTCTGCACGCCACTGGATATGCCTATGACTATATTTTATATTTTGTATAAATTAAAGTACCGATTCTGGATAAAAATCCGTTTTCAATGTCATTTTTCGTTTCCGGTTAAATTGAATTAAGGTGGTGATTTTGGTGTTGGTTTTAGTTTAAAGAAAATAGACAGCACTATCAACCTAGCGCCCGTTGTATCCTTCCTCAACGGGCCATTTGTCTCGTTCTATATAATACTTATGCTGTCTGTGTATCTGTAAATCTGACAAGAACGCCCTAGAGAAAACACAAGCAATTTAAACGCATGCATAGTAATACGAAAACGAAATATGACGTCATATTGAGCATGTAGTAAAAAATATTATCAAGCCGGAGAGTGCACACAGTAGTATGACGTCATTGATTCTCGAGTAAACATTGAATTAAAAAGACAATTTTGTCTAATCTAAGTGGTTTGCGTGAAGAGTTTCTTTCATACAATTCTTCGGGTAGGAGCGAAGCCCATCCCCCCGTAAGAACGTCTAAGCCGACCCCCCCCCCCCCCCAACTAAAAAAATGTCGTCATCGATACTCTATAATAAAATTTCAGCCTAATTAATGTGTCTATGCTAAAAAGTTGTTTGCGTGAAGAGATTCATTCATACAATTCTTTGGGTAGGGGCGAAGCCCATACCACTCGTAAGAACGTCTGAGCCCCCCCCCCCCCAACTCAAAACAAATTTCTTCATCGATACTCTATAATAAAATAAATGTCTAATTAATGTGTCTAATGTAAAAAGTGGTTTCTTTCATGCAATTCTTCAGGTAGTGGCTAAGCGCGACACCAGTGTTTCTTTCAGACTTTTTCCCCAACGGACAGGGGTGGGGGTACTTGAAATTTTCGGGGGCGGGGGTAGAATTTTCGGGAAGGGGGCGGACACTGGAAAAAGTATATAATTATATTTCGTTGAATGTGACGGTAGACATGTTTTGTAGTGTTTGTGTGTGTGTGGGGGGGGGGGTGGTTTTAGTTTAGAGAAAAGAGACAGCACCGTCAACCTAGCCCCCCCCCTTCCAACCCAGCCCCAGCACCGCGGTTGTATTAAACATTTTCAATCAATACACAATGTGTTGAATTAAAGACATGTTGCTGTTTTAGGATGTAGAAACATAATAGTTGTTACGACTAACGCTCGTAACATTAAATGTATCAAATCTTTTTCTGTAATGGTGGATCACAGGATAGAATATGATAAAATGAAATAAAGTTAAAAAACGTCTGCTTTCACGAGGGGGAGGGAGGGTAATCCTTAACGAGCTACTTAACGCTATAATTTTTTTCGCTTGAAGCCAGTTTGCTTTCAACAATAAACAATTTTTGAAGACAAATCTATTCTACCCCACAACTCCTACTCGGCCATTATGATTAATAAAATGCAATTTAATATGTGTAGGTTATATACGCATGGTAATTTTTATAATTCAGCTGAAAATATTTAGTATGAAGTATGTAGATTGTAATTATGTTAAACATAATATTAATAGCGTTTATTAGAATGTTCCAAGTTCATCTGACTTGCTGCCCTCAACTCATCGCAATAATAGTTATAATTAGTTCAACCACCTTTACTGCCCACATTTATCACGCTCATTACATAACAAACCTTAGGATCAAAAAACAACACACAATATGTTCGGACAAGGCCGACTGAGGACATATGTGCTTCGCCAGGTCTTCTAAACTATAAATGTATGTAATGTGCGTGCTAAATGTGGGCAGTACCTATTGTTGTGATGAGATGAGGGCAGCAAGTCACATTAACTACGTATAAAACACTGTATGGTATATGATATTTATAAAACACGAGCTGACATGCGACATAGCATACACCGCTCTTTAGCTTAATTCCTATTATTCAGCTATTCATAATTTGTAAATACGAAACTACCAAAGCTGCGACTGAAAATATTTTGCTTAAAAACACTATTAGTAGCTAGTGAAGGACAATTATCGTCACCCTCACTTTCCAATCCTCAGTCTCCCCCCCCCCCCCCCCCCCGTGAAAGCAGCCGAAAATGAAAAGAGCAAGCAGAATATTTATTATCTCCCCTTAGTTTCAAATCTTTAAAAAAACTGAATTATCTGCCCTTACTAGCCGTCACTACGATTGGAAAGAGCTCACCAGACTGGTGGGGGTGGGGCTGGTGGTGATATATTCTGTTGACCTTGCTGCGACTGTAAATATTTTGGTTTAAAACACTATCAGTAGCACGTTGAGGACAATTGTCCTCCCTCTCCCTCCCCCTGGTGAAAGCAGCCGACCGTGGCGACAGTTTACAGTTGACAATGAAAAGATCCAGCTTAATTTATAATTACCACCTCTTAGTTTCACGTTGTTTAAAAACTGATTTATCTGCCCCTTATTGCCGTCACTTCTATTGTAAACATTCGGGGTGAACCACAGCTCACCTGACAGGTGGGGATGAGGGTGGTGGCTAAGCTGCGTGATGTTTTTTAATGTCTCTACGAAGAAATTAAATATATGCGAGCTGACCATACGCGTATCATACGCCGCTATTTAGTTGTTTTATTTTCTACATTTCAGTAATTTATAATTTGCGAATCCGACTGTACCAATGCTGCCACTGAATATATTTGTTTTAAAACACTATCAGTATCTCGTTAAGTAAGATAACCCCCACCCCTCCTTTCCCCAACCCCTACCCGGATCTGTCCTTGAACTCAAGATTCAAAAACCAAGCGTGTAACCTGCTGGAGCATATCAGACGAATGCTATGTAAGTCAGAGACAAGCGTCTAGCGAAATTTCATAAAGGATGCCCTCTGTGCGGGGGGGGGGGGGGGGGGGTGTATGACGGATTGTAGGAAAAAAAGTCACAGGAAAAAAAAACACAGGAAAAAAAAACACAGAAAAAAAGTCACAGGAAAAAAAGTCACAGGAAAAAAAGTCACAGGAAAAAAAGTCACAAATATATATTTGCATGGGATTTGTTAATACTTTTATGTATTAAATATTCAGAGAGTGCAAATTAACTTAAGATTAATTAAATGTAATGTAATATGTGTAGGTTGTATACGTATAGTAATTTTTATAATTCATTTAAAAATATTTAGTATGAATTATGTAGATTGTAATTATGTTAAACATAATATTTATAGCATTTAATAGAATGTCCACGGTTTTCATCGTGTTTTTTTTTCAAATTAAATTACCGTGAAATGGTAAGGTCATCTGAATTACTGCCCTCAACTCATCGCAACAATAGTTATGCTTAGTTCAACCACCTTTACTGCCCACATTTATCACGCTCATTACATAACAAAACTTAGGATCAAAACAGAGAGCCGACAAGGTTCAAAGGCTGTCATTGACACAAAACGTCAACACAAAGTATGTTCGGACAATGCCGACTGAGGAGAGGCCGACCATAGAATAGCCTACGGCAAAACCTATGCAAAACACAATGATGTGCCTAAATTTCTTTTATAGTTAACTTTTCTACCGCGTATGTAACTAAATACGTAACAAAAGTTAAGATTGTTGTGTAAATTATCTTAGAGTATTTTTACTTACAATTTTCATAAACCATAATACTTTTAACGTCTATAAATAATCTATGCTATCAAAAAATACAACCCACAAAAATAACATACAAAATTTTACAATTCTTAACAAATAAATCAAAAGATTTCTAAAAAGATTTGTGTGACTTTTTTTCTGTGACTTTATTTCTGTGACTTTTTTTCCGATAAAATTTTTCCATTGTGACTTTTTTTCCGTGACTTTTTTTCCTAGCAAAAACTGTGACTTTTTTTCTGTGTTTTTTTTTCCTGTGACTTTTTTTCCGTTTACCGTATGACGAAGATGAAAGGCGACCTATTGGACTTGTGTTGAACAGGTAATGCGCGGGCTATTTTTGCGATCGGGTTCTACCATTTCAGTCAAAATTGGAAGCTCCACCCATATTGAGAAAAAACGAACTATCCATTGGTTTTAAACATAACTAATGGTGCCTTCATTTTAAAGATTGGTCTTTTTATAGTGACCAATCATACGGCTTAATTTAAAACCACATGATTGTATACGTTGGACCCTGTTTTCCGGATATTTTGTTTAAGTGCTGTGATAAAAGTTCGTGCTCTTAAATCAATATTATTTGGGCATTTTAAGTAATTCACCTTGGCCATTTCTTTCATTGAGGTAATTAGTGTTAGTGTTCAAGTGAATTGAATTAAAGTTATTCGGACTCACATCTTCTTTTCCGTGTGTGTTTATGTTTAAACAAATAGGACATACTAAATAATAGGCCCTACATGTTTCAATTACCTTGGGATACAAGAGGATAATGTGGTACGGATACTCGCAGCCGCCTACACCCTTTTGGTAAGTAAAGCTTTAAATAGATTTTGAAAAAAATATAGTCGCATGTGTATAGGAGCGGTCTTTTGTGTAGATTATATTAAAATTCTTCATTTTAAAATATCACCCCATGATGTTAACCTTACCAATTCACCCCACCTAATTTTTCCATATTTTGCGATAAACGTCGAAATTATCATCGCTCTATAACCCACCCCCTTTAAACACGCATGAAAATGAAATAACTTTTTACCCCTATGTAAAACAAAATAACCTCCTGATGTATAAATGTGATCAAACAAATAGTATGGACATAAGTATCATTGGTACCTATATTATCAAACATACTCTCTTAGATACTAAAATATCGATCTATATTTTAAGCGTGACACTTCTATTTATGTGGGTTCTTTAAACTCATTTAATATATTTTTAAAGACTTTTGATGTTTTATATATACGGACATAATTTAATACAGTTAAATACGTACGACTTTGAGACTTTCCCGCATCCCCACGCATACTTATCGCATTTATCTAACCTTCATATAATATACATATGGAAATAATATAATATAGTAAGGTTTATAATAAATACACACAACTACGTGACTTTTCCCTCACCCCCCGTCCGCACACTTATCGCATTATGTGTACAACTCACCATCTACCCACACCATCACCTACATTTTAAGTACACACATTATTTCGTCAACTTTCGTTTACATCTTTTTTTACAATTCGTTTTTACCTTATGTAATAGACAAACGGAAATTCAATACAGTTTTAAGTTCATAAAAAATACACACAAATCCGCGACTTTCCCGCACCCACACGCATACTTATCGCATTACGTAATACCCATACATCGACCCCTACACTTACACTCACAGCTTTACAGCTACCAAAACACTATCAATTACATCTTTGTTTTCACTATTTCCAACATTTACAATCTCACCTGAATATTCACCAAGCCTTACACCTAAATCTACAAGTACGTTTACACATTGGCTATAGTTAATTTAAATGATGCACTACAATTTTTTAAGTTCATCTAGGGTCTTTAAAATACTGCTGAGGATTGTATGCTTGTTCACATTAAATCTTTATTAAAACATTAAACAAGCATGGTCTGCCGAAAAGAGAAACGTTTTGTCTATATAGGCGCGTTGATTTTTGAGCGCATAGCGAAGTATTGTTTCTACTGTAGAAATTAAACCAAGGGAAATAATCGAAAAATCAACTTGTCGACTGTAATGAGCTTGAGGTTTTTTAAAGTTTATTGTCCGTATAAATTTTGCCATACGTTAAAACTAATACCGATCGATAAAGGATTTAATTACGCTCATTTTGATGTACGTTAAACGCATGAAACTTTAACGATAAGGTCTTTAGGATGTTTTAAAAAATCGAAAGTCTAAGAAGCATGCTTCTCTCTATTTCAATGCTTCCTCATAAACTACTATATAAAAATTCTGCCACCTAACCTACTAATCTATGTGCTAATCTACACCTGCTATATACGCCCCCACGGTCGTAACTATATATATATATATATATATATATATATATATATATATATATAGACGGGCGACAGGGGCTCCAGTCAATAAGCTCCTGACAAAAAGGCTCCCGACATATAGGCTCCCGTCATTTAGTTTTTTCCACAGAACGGCCCCCGTCATTACGACTCCCGACAAATAGGCTCCCGCCATTTAGTTTCTCCACAAAACGGCCCCCGTCATTACGACTCCCGACAAATAGGCTAGCGTCATTTTGGCTCACGACAAAAAGGCTCCTGTCAATTTGGCTCCAGACAAAAGGACCACTGATAATACCGTTTCTGTATAAAAATACTGTTAGTAATACTGTTTGCGTTTAGAGTTTAAGTAGACGAATCTGATCAAATGCAGTTCTCGATACTTTGTTTCAGGTAAGGACAGTAAAATAATAAACTTCATTTTAATTATAAAAGATAACTATTAATAAAAGACAAAGTCAAAAGTAATAATAAGAAGAATAAGATCTAATAGTAGGCCTAATAATAGTGTTTTAATATCTAGATCTAGAATCTAGCTCTAAACACGGCGTAAACAAAATTCGGACCACAGATCTAGATTCTGGATTTAGAATCTAGGGTGACTGACTCCGCTGGGTAGACATAGAATCTAGAATCTACTTCTTTACTTAAATTTAATTACAAAATTTAGATCTAGATCTACATTCGATTCAAAATACACCCATAATAAATCAAAAGTAGTCATAATAGGCCTAATAAAGCATTTAATTGTCTCTAAGATCTAAAATCTCACTCTATAATCTAATCATTTTTTTAGCAAACGAAATTTTCTGAAATTGAAATAGATTGTATGACTAAACTTAGATCTAGAATCTGCTACTTAAATTAAATTGTAAAAATTTTATACAAGCATGTAGTTGATATTACTGTAGTAGAAGGCTTTAATAAATTACTAAGGCATAACTACTTTGTTGTCTTTTTACAGCAATATGTATCTGATACTGGACTGAGTTTAATTAAATTCAAATTCATATATAGTAATTGGTCTACTAAGTTTTTTGTAGCCTATTAGTACAATATAGATCATACCAGCCAAAAACAAATAACCACATTATTATTATTTGGTTAATGATTAGGCTAATTTTTTTAATCCACTGTTTATAAAAGAAACAAATCAAGCTAGAAACATTATAAGTGAGATGGTTTAGAATAATAACAATGGACCCAGTCTACAATTGATACAATTGCAGGTCTACATAGGGCCTACAGTCTAGTAGTTTACAGTAGGCACCTAGTGTGTAGCTAGTATACTAGTAGTGTGTAGCTGTCCAGAGTTAAGATTCTTAATGCCTTAATGCTTTCCCCTGATAAGTCATGTGTGCTATAAATGACATAACATGACATCGAGGTGAGAAATGTTGAGGGGAGAGCAGTGGGACTTTTCCCTTTGTTCTCCCTACTGGGCCCTGAGGGTCAAATTTATATAAGAAATACTATCTCTGTGGGGTTGGGTATTACGGAGGTGAGACATTTTCAGGGGAGGGCAGGGCAGACTCCGCTTTGGTTTTATTGTGGGCTAGATACAGGTGGGGGCAGCCATCATGAGGGTTGAACATCAGTATTAATGTGTCTGATCACTTCCCTGCTGGATTATAAGGGTCTTAAATTGTATAACATGCTATCCAGATTGGTTATTACCCATGGATTATATTAGTCGTTGAAGTGTGGGTTTTGTAGAAGTAAAGTGGTCTCACGTTTGCTACAGTAGATAACCTATAATATATTACTGCATTTGATCAGATTCGTCTACTTAAACTCTAAACGCAAACGGTATTACTAACAGTATTTTTATTTAGAAATTTCGGCCACATATTTATATTATCCACGAAACTGTCAATAACTGTATAAGGATCTTCAATTCCTAAGAGTTTTTTAACATATTTTTCCTTTTCCGCGGGCGCGATTCTTTACATACGGTGAACACGTCCAGCGCTGGTGAACACGTCCAGCGCTGGTGAACAGCTGATTGTGTTTACGTCTGGTGTACACCACTGTGGCGGCGGGCGTAGGTATCACGTGATTTAGGTCACGTGTTTGCAAGGACTCATAGAGTCCTTGCAAACAGTCCTTGCAAACACGTGACCTAAATCACGTGATACCTACGCCCGCCGCCACAGTGGTGTACATCAGACGTAAACACAATCAGCTGTTCGCCAGCGCTGGACGTGTTCACCAGCGTTGGACGTGTTCACCGTATGTAAAGAATCGCGCCCGCGGAAAAGGAAAAATATGTTAAAAAACTGGAACTCTTAGGAATTGAAGATCCTTATACAGTTATTGACAGTTTCTTGATAATATAAATATGTGGCCGAAATTTCTAAATAAAAATACTGTTAGTAATACCGTTTGCGTTTAGAGTTTAAGTAGACGAAGCTGATCAAATGCAGTAATATATTAGAGGTTATCTACTGTAGCAAACGTGAGACCACTTAACTCCTACAAAACCCACACTACAACGGCTAATATAATCCATGGGTAATAACCAATCTGGGTAGCATGTTATACAATTTAAGACCCTTATAATCCAGCAGGGAAGTAATCAGACACATTAATACTGACGTTCAACCCTCATGATGGCTGCCCCCACATGTATCTAGCCCACAATAAAACCAAAGAGGAGTCTGCCCTGCCCTCCCCTGAAAATGTCTCACCTCCGTGATACCCAGCCCCACATAGATAGTATTTCTTATATAATTTTGACCCTCAGGGCCCAGCAGGGAGAACAAAGGGGAAAGTCCCACTGCTCTCCCCTCAACACTTCTCACCTCGGTGTCATGTTATGTCATTTATAGCACACATGGCTTATCAGGGGAAAGCATTAAGGCATTAAGAATCTTAACTCTGGACAGCTACACACTAGTATACTAGCTACACACTAGGTGCCTACTGTAAACTACTAGACTGTAGGCCCTATGTAGACCTGCAATTGTATCAATTGTAGACTGGGTCCATTGTTATTATTCTAAACCATCTCACTTATAATGTTTCTAGCTTGATTTGTTTCTTTTATAAACAGTGGATTTAAAAAAAAAATTAGCCTAATCATTAACCAAATAAAAATAATGTGGTTATTTGTTGTTGGCTGGTATGATCTAGATTGTACTACTAGGCTACAAAAACTTAGTAGACCAATTACTAGATATGAATTTGAATTTAATTAAACTCAGTCCAGTATCAGATACATATTGCTGTAAAAAGACAACAAAGTAGGTAGGCCTTAGTAATTTATTAAAGCCTTCTACTACAATAATATCAACTACATGCTTGTATAAAGTTTTTACAATTTAATTTAAGTAGCAGATTCTAGATCTAAGTCTAGTCATATAATCTATTTCAATTTCAGAAAATTTCGTTTGCTAAAAATATGATTAGATAATAGAGCGAGATTTTAGATCTTAGAGACAATTAAATGCTTTATTAGGCCTATTATGACTACTTTTGATTTATAATGGGTGTATTTTGAATCGAATGTAGATCTAAAGTAATTGAATTTAAGTAAAGAAGTAGATTCTAGATTCTATGTCTACCCAGCGGAGCCAGGTATTAGGCCTACTATTAGATCTTATTATTCTTATTAGCCTATTACTTTTGACTTTGTCTTTTACTATTAGTATTTGTGAAGGTCGAGCATATTTGTTTTATTAATAGTTATCTTTTATAATTAAAATGAAGTTTATTATTTTACTGTCCTTACCTGAAACAAAGTATCGAGAACTGCATTTGATCAGATTCGGCTACTTTAACTCTAAACAGTATTACTAACAGTATTTTTATTTAGAAATTTTGTCCACATATTTATTTATACGAAACTGTCAATAACAGTATAAGGATCTTCAATTCCTAAGAGTTCAAGTTTTTTAACGTATTTTTCCTTTTCCGCGGGTGCGGTTCTTTACATACAGTGAACGCGTCCAGCGCTGGTGAACACGTCCAGCGCTGGCGAACAGCTGATTGTGTTTACGTCTGGTGTACACCACTGTGGCGGCGGGCGTAGGTATCACGAACGGACGTGACGTCATATGAAAGGACTCTATAGGCAAAGGCAACATGATAATTCACAACTATTTAAAAAAAAAACCTTGCATTTCTTAATGAGCTAACCTGTTAGCTATCTAGGCTCGTACTCTCGAGAAGTTAATAACTCATATATTTTACTTCTAAGCGGCGTAAGAATCTACGCGAATCAGCCCTAGGGTTAGATTTTGTATTATTTCAAATTAAATGTATTTATAATAAAATAAAAAGAAGTGTTAAAACGTTGATATTGGTGTTGAAACGTAATAAAAATATCAAACGGACGTATTATTAAAGTTATAGCCGACAGAAAATTAGTTTAAGAACGCGTTAAACATCTGGATCGGCAACTAAATCTTGGATTGAAGTCGCAATTTATTGTACTAAAAAGCAAACAACTCATGTGACGTCACTATTCCCACAAAGTTAAGTGAATGTTTTAAACTTTTACAATTAATGTGGTTAATCTACCTATGAATAAATCAATAAATTAATTAACGTTGTGACGGTAATGTTATTCTACCGCCATCCTGTGCTCCGCCTCTCCTCCCCTCTTTCTCCTCCCCCCCCCCCCCCCCCCCCCCCGTTTGACTGTTCAGTCGCTAGATCTACATTGTGACTCATCCCAAGCCGAAAAGGCTTATGGGACAGGCCCGTCGCTAGTGCGATAAAAGGGCCGGTAACCGATGTACTCGGTCCTTTCTATCCTGACCACTGCCCTTGCTCAGCGTACCTGCACGCTAACCCTCACCCTGGGTATAAGCGTCCAAGAAATTAGGAGTTATCGCTTCTTCACAGAAGGTATTTGATTATTTTAAAACTAGAAATCTATAATATCGACCTTAAGTGTCATATGTTTTATTGTCTGCATTTGATGTAATTTTACTATTATCTATATTGTTGTAATTTTCCCTCAACTTGAGTTGTATTTAGAGTACCTCTCATTTCTATATCCCACGACATTGTTCTATCCTACTCATGTAACTCTAGTTATGTTGTTTATGTTAGCAATATTTAGTAGGCCATGCCTTCTATTTACAGCGTCCTAGGTCGGGGACCAATCATTCAACTCACAACTGCTATTTTAGAGCCACACGTTATACAGTCTATAAATAGTGGCTCTAGGCCAGTGGTAGATAACGTGTGGCTCTATGCCAGTCTATAACTAGCGGCTCTAAGCCAGTCTATAAATAGTGGCTCTAGGCCAGTGGTGTATAACGTGTGGCTCTATGCCAGTCTATAACTTGCGGCTCTAAGCCAGTCTATAAATAGTGGCTCTAGGCCAGTGGTGTATAACGTGTGGCTCTATGCCAGTCTATAACTTGCGGCTCTAAGCCAGTCTATAAATAGTGGCTCTAGGCCAGTGGTGTATAACGTGTGGCTCTATGCCAGTCTATAACTTGCGGCTCTAAGCCAGTCTATAAATAGTGGCTCTAGGCCAGTGGTGTATAACGTGTGGCTCTATGCCAGTCTATAACTTGCGGCTCTAAGCCAGTCTATAAATAGTGGCTCTAGGCCAGTGGTAGATAACGCGTGGCTCTATGCCAGTCTATAAATTGCGGCTCTATGCCAGTCTATAAATAGTGGCTCTAGGCCAGTGGTAGATAACGTGTGGCTCTATGCCAGTCTATAACTTGCGGCTCTAAGCCAGTCTATAAATAGTGGCTCTAGGCCAGTGGTGTATAACGTGTGGCTCTATGCCAGTCTATAACTAGCGGCTCTAAGCCAGTCTATAAATTGTACACATAGACACATAGACACATAGACACATACACATAGACACATAGACTCATAGACACATAGACACATAGACACATAGACAAGGGTATAACTAGCGGCTCTAAGCCAGTCTATAAATAGTGGCTCTAGGCCAGTGGTAGATAACGTGTGGCTCTATGCCAGTCTATAACTTGCGGCTCTATGCCAGTCTATAAATAGTGGCTCTAGGCCAGTGGTAGATAACGTGTGGCTCTATGCCAGTCTATAACTTGCGGCTCTAAGCCAGTCTATAAATAGTGGCTCTAGGCCAGTGGTGTATAACGTGTGGCTCTATGCCAGCCTATAACTAGCGGCTCTAAGCCAGTCTATAAATAGTGGCTCTAGGCCAGTGGTGTATAACGTGTGGCTCTATGCCAGTCTATAACTAGCGGCTCTAAGCCAGTCTATAAATAGTGGCTCTAGGCCAGTGGTAGATAACGCGTGGCTCTATGCCAGTCTATAAATTGCGGCTCTATGCCAGTCTATAAATAGTGGCTCTAGGCCAGTGGTAGATAACGTGTGGCTCTATGCCAGTCTATAAATTGTACACATAGACACATAGACACATAGACACATAGACACATAGACACATAGACACATAGACACATAGACAAGGGTATAACTAGCTGCTCTAAGCCAGTCTATAAATAGTGGCTCTAGGCCAGTGGTGTATAACGTGTGGCTCTATGCCAGTCTATAACTTGCGGCTCTAAGCCAGTCTATAAATAGTGGCTCTAGGCCAGTGGTGTATAACGTGTGGCTCTATGCCAGTCTATAACTTGCGGCTCTAAGCCAGTCTATAAATAGTGGCTCTAGGCCAGTGGTAGATAACGCGTGGCTCTATGCCAGTCTATAAATTGCGGCTCTATGCCAGTCTATAAATAGTGGCTCTAGGCCAGTGGTAGATAACGTGTGGCTCTATGCCAGTCTATAACTAGCGGCTCTAAGCCAGTCTATAACTTGCGGCTCTAGGCCAGTGGTGTATAACTTGTGGCTCTATGCCAGTCTATAACTAGCGGCTCTAAGCCAGTCTATAAATTGTACACATAGACACATAGACACATAGACACATAGACACATAGACACATAGACACATAGACACATAGACACATAGACACATAGACACATAGACACATAGACACATAGACACATAGACACATAGACACATAGACACATAGACACATAGACACATAGACACATAGTCAAGGGTAAGTTCATATGCCGAGGTAAAGAAACATATAAACTCTACTTCATCTGCCAAATTGATAGTTAGATAAAAAAAATATGTTATTTTTTTTTTTAAACTTTTACAGCAATCCTTTATGTTACTTATGTTCTACCTCACTTTCGTGATGTGGCTCGGCTTTTGAAAATCGGTATCACGAAATTAGCTAAAATTTGTATGACACATTCATGAATGTTTTAAATTAATTTGTATAGTAAATGTATTAAAAGATAGTTAAAAGAATCTAGCTTCAAAATGTACGCGAACTGTATCAAAGTCAAAATACGACTACCCTACTTGTCCCTAACTGTCTATCTAGCCTAGGTCTACTACAGTTGGCTGTCCACTAGCTCACAGAGACGCCCCATGTCTGTCTCGTCTAGACCTAGCTATCCGAGTCCGTCTCCGTATGTGAGCGTCCCCGTGAGTGTCCCCGAGTGTCCCCGTGTGTCCTGAGTGTGCCGTCTCCCCCTCCTTAAATAACAGACTCACGAATGTCCAGGTGCGGGGCTAATTATGCACCAACACTTCCCACTCAAGCCTAACCTAATTAAATGTCGCCAACAGGTCTGGGGTACCTGATTAAATTGTCAGACCCTGCTAATAAACTACCCCCATTACGGTCACCCAGGCCAACTAGATACGTGTCTACGTGTCTACACCTACCCCCATTGATGCCGTCGTACGTAAATGTAACCTAATTCTAACACGTGCCTCGTTGATTGTCTCCATCTAGACCTGTTCAATCTGGGTCACGTCTGTCGTCAACCCTACACCTGCTATATACGCCCCCACGGTCGTAACTATATATATATATTATATATATATATATATATATATATATATATATATATATATATATATATATATATATATATATATATATATATATATATATATATATATATATATATATATATATATATATATATGGGGTCAGATTTTTTTTTTGCGGGATGGCCCTTTTTTTCTAGTTCCGCCACTGGTAGGAAATTTAGGAAGTTTAGGGTGGGGGATCAAGTTAGAGTCCTATTGCCACCCAAAGAAAATAAGCTACAGCTCGCCTGGCGAGGTCCTTACACTATCCTAAAACAAATATCTTAAGTCGATTATGAGATAGATGTTAACGGAAAGTCCAAAATGTTTCATGTAAACATTCTTAGCCCACTCAACATCAGACCTCCTGATTTGGACGCGAATTCACCTACAGACAGCTTCAATTCGTTGCGCGATGATCCACGAAGACAAGGATGAGGACGAATGCGAAATCCAAACACTGCCGTCGGATTTACATGTCGTTGTAAAGGAAAGGGTACATGTCTCTATGTATTCTAGTTTCCCACATGTATCTATACCAACTATTCCCCAGTGTATATACAGTTTGCATTTTCAGCTGTGTCCCGTTGCTGTAAGGTCGAGAGCACATGTCAGTGTCAAGAGTTGAAACTTATACCCCCGCATGAGAGAGTCAGACAATGGGTCCCATCAGGAGCGGAACTACAGTGCCGCCAGACCCCGCAATGCGGGAGGGGGGGGGGCACGCCATTTAGGGGTCCAGAGCCGACCATAATAAAACAATTTATAGTTTTAAAAAAAAGTAAATTTTCTTTCATTTTTGACTTGATGGTTGTTTTGTAAAAAATTACCGGATTATCTTTATCTATAGATACCACCCCACGCTCTTGTATCTTCTTTTTCCCTTTGTTTTTAAACAACTGTGAAAGCGAGTCTTTCTCCTACAATTAAACTTATCAAAGAAAAGCAAATGTTCAAACCACTTCCATGACTTATTTCCCTTTTTTTTAAAAAATAGTCAAATAGGGGTGATCATAAGCTCCTTTTAATAGATTTGTACTAAACAAATTAAAAAGCATTACTTCTCTAAGTTATTATTTTTTATAAGTAATTACTAAAAAATAATATTGTATAAAAAGGAAATGTGTTGAAATGCATTAAATCAATAATATTTACGAAATTAATAATATAAATACAAAAAAATTCATAAAAATAAATGTTGGCTGGTACCAAATTGTTGATTCTTAAGTAATCATGTTGGCTCGTACTATATTGTTTATTTTTAAGTAACATGGTAACTTGGGTGCTTATTATATGGGTTTAGGTGACTAGGACTAGTTACAGAAACCCAAGGGGTTAATCTAAGATATTGGGGATGAGCAGGCCAGGGAAATCTAAAATTTAATTAAATGTTATCGGCTCACTCTGGTCGTTAAGGGCCACGAGCTCTATGCAGGTGCATGAGTGGCACGTAATGATGGGAAGACACCCGCGGTGATTTATGTCTAAAGTTGAGTTCGGACATGCCGCTGGACGTCCCGGTAGAATCATTACTCATGATCTCTGTTGTGATCAGTTGTCAGGTGTGAAACGCGGCAGGAGTACCGCGTGGCCGTACGTAGCTCGAGCGGTGTATGACACGATCGTTAGCCCTGAGACAACGGGAAGATCTATAGCGGTCAGTTATCGGGTGTTCAACGCATGGGTGCATAGTGACCGGTGTTATCTCGAACGTCGAGAGATGGTACGGAGCCCAACTCGGGTTCTATAGCTCTAGGGAGATGATAAGGGGGGTGAGACTAACCTATATATGAGGAAGGGCGACTATGTTGAGGTCTCTTTCTCTGACAGACACATAGGCTAGACACCATGGTCTAGGCCTGGGATGGTGGCAGCCTTATGGCTGGCCACTAATGCTGGATTATTGGCCCAGCCGATGTTTTGTTGCTGTACATGTGTTTCGTTCCAAATATTTACATGTGTGACCTGATGTTTATACATGTGGCCAATGTTGTACCAGTGGCCAAACGTTTGCCGTGTAGATATGTTCTTCGTTTCAGTGGCCATTATCTGTGTGGCCCGATGTTTGTACCAGTGGCCAGATGTTGTATTCCAGTGGCTGGAAATCTTCCTGCCGTGTAGATATGTTCTTCGTTCCAGTGGCCATTATCTTTGTGGCCCGATGTTTGTACTAGTGGCCCAATGTTTTATTCCAGTGGCTGGAAACTTCCTGCCGCTTGAGTGTCAAGCTAGATGGTTGTTAGTACTGACGAGTATTCATAGAAGGATTCAAACCGTGTTTGTTTAGTGGAATCAGAACTAGTGGTGATAACATTTACTCCTGTGATTCTGAGATTACATAGCAGTGCAAGTAATAAAGTTAGAGCTAGAGACGATGACATTTACGTTTTTTATTTTGAGATTACCTAGCAGTACAAGTGAAATTAGGACTAGGAAGAACAACGTTTACACTTGTGATTCTGAAATTACTTAGGCAGTGCAAGTATTTAAGTTAGGACTAGAGGATATGACATGTGTGAATTCTGAGTTGTGTAAATGCAGATTTGCTATTCACACTTATATATGTGTTTTCTATGAATTAATGTCAATTACCACGGTGACTAATTCTGCATTGAAATGTAAGTTTGATTATTTTTGTCTTTTTGACTTGTATTAGAAATTCAAGTGATGTTTTCTTGAATATGAAAGACTGGCCAGGTCTTATTTGTATTGTGTCTTTGCTTTTAACATATAAACCTTTGTGACGTCAAACAAAGATAAATAAATGCATATTATGTGTGTTTACTATGTTTTATTTTCAGTTTAATATTGGTGTTGTATAGATGTAAATTAGTTTCGCTCAGGTCTATTAGACCCCTTTGTCACCACGCAAAGGTGCACGGATGAGTGAATAAGATCAACTTTCGGTTTAAACCCCCCTAACATTTGGTGTCAGAAGTGGGATATAAGATATCTATTTCTCGAAGAACCCCTAACATAAACATAACACGAGACACCATTACTTAGACAAAGTTTTCATGTTTTATATTATTTGGGACCGACAAGATGCTAAGAGGGCTTTTATAAAAAATTAATCATTACTGATTTTCACAAAACACACTAATGCACTTATACATATGACATGATGTTGAAATTTTTCAAATTGATGTTTTTTCAAATCCTGAACAGGTCAGCAACGAGTACCCTAAGTTCGTATTTTGTGATTGTATATATATATATATAAGTTCGTATTTTGTGATTGTATATATATATATATATATATATATATATATATATATATATATATATATATATATATATATATATATATATATATATATATATATATATATATATATATATATATATATATATGGGGGGGGCAGTGGCGTGCAGAGGGGGGGGGGGGGGGCGGAGGGGGCCCAGGCCCCGGGCAGCCACATCAAGGGGGCATCCAAAGGGGGTAAAAAAATGATTTTTTTTTTTTTTTAATTTTAATTTTTTTTTTTAAAGGAAATCTGTCTACTAAGGTTTGTCTACCTAGGCAGAATTATCAAATTATCACAATTTGCCGAATTCACCGAAATGTGTATATACAATCAACACATGGCACTGCTATAGTCATCGTACTGTCCGTGTCGTACAACCTTCAGGGAGAAAAGGGCATCGGTGAAGGGTAGTGGTGTAGTAGTCATTGATATTCCCCGAATAAATGTATGCAGTCTTTCAATTAATAGAGTATCTGATACTTGTGTAGGTAGGGGCATCTTTTAGAGAACACGCCCATAATCATTTTATACACTTGTGGTCATCCATAGAGTATTAAAGCCCATGATTATAATTTACACACTGTAGGGGCATCTTTTAGAGAACACGCCCATAATCATTTTATACTTTGTGGTCATCCATAGAGTATTAAAGCCCATGATTATAATTTACACACTGGAGGGGCATCTTTAATGTAATTTGCTTATATTCATCATAATACTTTTGAAGGGCATCCAAACAGTAATTATGCCCGCATACATTTTATATATCATCAGGGCATCTTTAAAGTAATTTACTTGTATTCACGTTTGTATTTATATAATTATAGCAATTATGCCCATATTCGTTTATATATTATCGGATATTTATTATGCTTATATTCATTATTGAATGTCTGAAGGGCATCCCTACAGTAATTATGTCCTTGTTCGCTTTATATTTTATCGGGCATCTTTATTATGTTTCTATTCATTGCATAATGTTTGTAGGGCATCCTTATTTATTATGATGGACGTAACGGCATTCGTAGACTGATTAAGCACACAGCCTATTGTTTTTTTTATTCTAATGATATTCTTTATTCATGGCCATTTGGATTTTTGTGTACGGTTAAATACAAACTTTCAAGTCCGTACTGTTTTGATACACTGGGCCGGGCCGAGTTAACTTCATTCTAAAGTTGTCCTTAAGTCTCACACTTCTAAATTAGGAGTCATCCATTTATGACGTCCACACTGGGGGGGGGGGGGGGGTCCGAAAAAATTGACTTTTGTGGACGCGTGTGGACGGGGGGAGTGGGGGGGGGGGGGGTTGGCCCAATGTGGACGTCCACACATTAAATCTAACATTATTTTTGGTAGGCGGGGTTATCCCAGTTCAGTTGTGAGACGGGAGAGGGGTGGAGGGGGGGGGGGGGCATAGCACGCTGTCCTTGTTCAGGTGTGGGACAGGAGGGGGGGGGGGCGTTAATACACACTAGCATCAACTTTGGACTCAGTAATATAACAGTGTCAATGCGACTACAAGTGTGCGAAATAATGGCTAGTCAAAACACCGCGAAATATACTAAATTAAATGATTTGTATCAAAAAGAGGTTAATAGCCTATGGCTTAATTTAAAGAGGCAGCCAGAAGAACAATTTAATTTACAGCTAAATTAAGGGTCTGACATAGCATAGTAGATTTTTAAACACAGTCCGATGTAGAAGCAGGGGCGTAGCGAGGGGGGGGGGGGGGCGGGGGGTGCGGACCGCACAGGGTGACACCATTTAGGGGGGTGACACCAAGGCAAAAAAATAGCAATATATATATATATATATATATATACTTGAGGGGGGGGTGCAAATCGAAAGTTTGAGGGGGGGGGGGGTTGCAAATCGAAAACTTGAGGGGGGGGGGTGCAAATCGAAAGTTTGAGGGGGGGGGGGGGTGTGCAAATCGAAAACTTGAAAGTTTGTCCCCGGGAAGGGTCGCGACGCCTCCGGGGGGGGGGGGGTGACACCATTAAGTGCCGCACCGGGTGACACCCGACCTCGCTACGCCACTGTGTAGAAGTGTTGTTTTTTTAGGGCTGGCAGCTTTAGCCAAACAATGTACACTTCTGTTATATTCAAGGTTCAGATACTTTGAGAGTATCTAGCATCACCCATCTCTTTAAAGAGTTGACGTTTTGACCAAGTGGTTTAGAGAAAAAATCTGAAACATCTCTAGTTCAATGCACACTCTCACCTGTATTGGTTACACTATAGGAATTCCTAAACAGGCCAAGAGAGAAACATCCCATTAATAAAGGCGTGTCTGACGCCCTAATTGTAGACACGGACAGCGTTTTTGTCCCTGCGGTCCCGGGTGGTAATACAATACCGGATGAGACTCTTTTGTAGTGCATCACAGCCCCCCCCCTCCCCACCACGACACGTCCGCAATTGTCTCCCCCTTTCCAACCCCCCCCCCCCCCCAAGTTCCAACCATTTACTCCATTTGGATTTAGCTGGCTGTAGTCAACGTTTTCATCTCAATTAAGATAAGTACAATTTTTTAAATAAAGTATATATTATATATATATATATATATATATATATATATATATATATATATATATATATATATATATATATATATATATATATATATATATATATATATACATATATATATATATATATATATATATACATATATATATATATATATATATATACATATATATATACATATACATATATATATATATATATACATATATATATACATATATATATATATATATATATATATATATATATATACATATATATATATATATATATATATATATACATATATATATATATACATATATATATATATACATATATATATATATATATATATATATATATATATATATATATACATATATATAATATATATATATATATATACATATATATATATATATATATATATATATATATATATATATACATATATATATATATATATATATATATATATATATATATACATATATATATACATATATATATATATATATATATATATATATATATATATATATATATATATATATATATATATATATATATATATATATATATATATATATATATATATATATATATATATATATATATATATGTATGTATTTATGGGGGGCATCTTCCGCTTGAGTTTGCCCCGGGCATCTACATAGGTCTGCACGCCACTGGGGGGGGGGGGGGGGGGGCTAAACAAAAATTTTGCGGGATGGCCCTTTTTTCTAGTTCCGCCACTGGGTCCCATCCAGTCCCATCGTTGTTGGAAACTTGACCGTTGTTCTCGGCCGACCCCAAGCCAACTGGGTGGGCGCTGTTTCTTTTTGTATTTTTTTCTCTCTCCTTCGTTGTGTCTTACTTGCCATTGTAAGTTTCTCCATCTTCATTGTATTAGCTTGATTTGTCCCATTTTTGTTTTGTTTTTTGCATTAGTGTACTACTTACAACTATGCCATTGTACCCAAACAATCTCTATGATAAAGCGATTAAATTAGTTGTCCTGTTAAAGGCCGATGCCATGGAGCTGAATGTTAGAATGTTATTGTATCAGTTGTATTGTATGTGATAGAGAGTGTGATCAGGTTATGAACAGTGTTTCTTCCAGACTTTTTTCTCCGGGGGGGGCACTTGAAATCTTCGGGGGGGCGGTAAACTTTCTCCGGGGGGGCGGACACTGTTAAAAGTATATATTTTCTATATAAATTATATAAATTTCATTTCGTTCGGGGGGGCGGTAAAAAATTTTCGGGGGGGCTTCGCCCCTCCGAAGAGATGCCTGAAAGAAACTCTGGTTATGAACATGTAGAGGGGGTTGTGAGCATCGCTGGCTTTGCCAGCTTGTCAGACGAAAGGGGAGATGATAGTCCAATGGGCGTGTCGTTGTAAGCCCCGCCTCTGCCTACCACGCTGACCCACGTAGAAGAGTCAACCAGTTGATCAACTAAGTCTGTGACAGGACGTATCGTATATTTTCACTGGATATTTTACCTTATATCAAGTCCACTTGGATATTCAACTTGGATTTTTTTCTCTAAATGTGCTTCTATTACGGACTTAGAAAGTCGCTTTAAAAATTATTTTTTTATGAATTAATTAAAATTTGGACCGAATTAGTAGGCATGTCTATCCAACCACACCACACGCGTCATCACGTTCCATAGCTGCGCCATCACGTTCAATAGACGCGCAATGGTTTTTTATTCATCATGTAACACTATTGTAAATAAAACATGTAAAGTACTGAAAAAAAAATTCATAAAAAAACCTTTTAATTACAAGCTTTTATGTACTAATGCACTAAAAAGTAGAAAATAAATTATAGACTACTAGACTAGATCTATTTAAATAACTAGAATCTATAAAGAAAAGCGTGGGTCTCTTCTCAAATATTAGTAAAGATATAAAATAGGTACTAAAGTACTAAAGTGACCCACGCTTTTCTTTATAGCTATTTAAATAGTAGTCTATAATTTATTTTCTACTTTTTAGTGCATTAGTACATACAAGCTTGTTATTAAAACGTTTTTTATGAATTTTTTTTTTTACATTACATTTTTTTTTCATCTTGAAAACATGACGTATGTGATTGCTTACTTATGTTTACTATCCTGTGGATGAAAAATCCCAATACGGTCGCGGGTTGACCGTGAGTTCAGCAGGCCTATAGTATAGTACACGTCATGCAATGAACACGCGTACACGAGATGGTCGTCGGTGTCTTCAGTTCTCTCTTTCCCCCCTCCCCTCCCCCCTTCTTCAAGCAAATTGAAAAACAGACCTACTTCACTACTTCTGGTCATTTTTTTTTAAAGTTCACATATCATTATCAGGCATGCTAGATAGCCAGCTGTATAAAAATTATTTTTTTAACTAGATCTACGTCTAGCTTAAAAAAAAAATAAAATAAATAAACGCTTAAAATGCCCGTAAACAGATTATTTAGCGCAAAAAAAAAGGCCGCTGAACGAGCATTTTTTAAAATACGCAGCAATGAAAAAGGCTAACGGCCAATTAATTAAGTCTAAAAATGGCTCGTAATTAGGCCTAGCTCTGAAAAAGGACACTGAACGAGCATTACTAATTATATAAAACGAATAGGCCACGCAGCGTTGATGAGGTTAACCACCAGTCACGAATTAAATTCTATGCAGCTACCGTCGGCCCACAGTGAAGAAAAAAATCAATATACTAATAAAATTACTAATACAATAATGTCCATAATTTTACTTTTTCCGCACATGATACAATTGAATTATAATTAAAATACTAGACTTAACAGTTCATTCCGTAAAAAACAAAAAACTAGGCCTAGTTGTTTCAGTCTGGCAACTAGCGTAGTAATGACGTCATGATACTAAAAATAGCGTATAGAAATGTCAGCGTGGGTACCTCATTTTGGGATAAGATTTTGGAAACTCGTGTCACTCATGCACCTGCATAGAGCTCGTAGCCCGTACGACCAGAGTGAGCCGATAACATTTAATTTTAATTAAATTTTAGATTTCCCCGGCCTGCTCATCCCCAATATCTTAGATTAACCCCTTTTTACGTGTTTTCACTGTCGAGCTAAGTCAAAAAAATGTGTTACTGTTTGTCTTTATTTGTCTAATCTGTAACCACACTGTTGTGTGCTGACGAAGACCTTGGGTCGAAACGTCCATAGTACTTGTAACTGTCTTTAACTTGTGAGGTAACTAATACTATCTGTTTTATGGTATACCATTCGAATCGTCCTTAGAGGATTTCATAGTGTCAGCCGCCAACCAATCAAACGCGCGCTTTCTCCGCGTTTTGGTTGGCGGCTGACGTCACGATGACGTCACGCGACGCGTTTTTGGAGCTAAAAAGGGCCGAAAAAGCCATTTTTTTCTACGTGTAGTTCGGATTTTTTTACGTTTTTTAAAATGGGCCCGAAAATGACACTTTTTAAAACTGGACTTAGCCATTTTTTCAAACAAATTTTTCGAAAAAAGGCCGTTTTGGGTGATTTTTGGATGTAAACAATGGCCTAGGTCAACACGTGTCAAACCACGTGAAGGCACCCAATCGACGATTTCGGTCACGCATGAGTGGTTTTCATACGTTCTCGTGAACTAAATACCAGTTTCTTGACAACAAAATGGAAAACGACAATTTCGTGAAAATAACGACCCTAGAGGAATGGCTCTTGAAGATTATTAAATAAAAATCGGTGTGTTGGCTCTATGTATTGATTCTAAAGTTGTCTATAATTGACTAGTAGGGCATGCTGAAACAACGGCCTGAGGGCGCCGTGTAGTGTGTAGTTTCGCTAAATGCGGCTAAATGTAAATTAATCAGCCCAGCCGCAGATCAATCGCAAACTGTTAAAATGGTTGGATGTGAAAAGCTTCTACTTACAAATTACTTCTGAATAATCACATCACACAAAATAATCCCAAAGAAAGCACTAAATAAAATCCTTTAGAAAAGTATCACCATGAAATTTGAAAACCACAGTTTGTCAACCTTAACCAGCCATCTTTGGCTCGATCTAGAGGTCATTCTTTAGCCTACACATGTGTCTTGTCAACCAATTTAGTTTCTGATGGTACACGACATTTAGATAAATATAATATAACAAACTAACTGAATTCCAACATTATATCCATCTAATCCAATATTGAAACAGAATTTGAAGCACAATGATCTAACGAATAAATCCAACTCTATGCGAGTGTCGCAGCTTTAGTCCTGGATACAAGCATAGTGTGTAGTCGTGTTGTGAGTAAATTTGCACGAGATACAACACCGACCTAGACCTTCCTGATGTGTATGGCCCCAAAGTGCTGCGAGTAGGGGAGGGCAATTTAACACCAGAATAGTTTTTTTTTCAATAGTTAGGTCATCAGTAGTTCACGCGGTTCACCAGTTCACGCATCCTAACGGGGTTGAAAGTGTAACTTTAAATTGAACTAGGTGAGAGGAGGAGGGTGAGGTCATTAGAACAACGGAGCTATATTTCTAGTAGAAGAATACGGGGAAATCATAGCTTGAAGTTTGAAGCCGGCATTTCATTTTTTTCATTGTTATTGAGTACAGTCCTTTAATGCACGACTAGGCTACTGATTATGAATTCTAAAAATGTAGTTGTGCTACCATGCAAAAGTAGCCTAATAGGTCTTGTTTATTTAAATGCAGATCCTGTTAGCCTAAAAATATTTGAATACACATTTTAGTTATATCGTAATGATTAATGTTATAACACAATGCATATATTCTGATAGTCCTTCAAGTTTTTGGGCAATCCATAACTTGTATTTCAAATTTTTATAATGAGCGGGATGCACTCGATGTTTTAAGTGCTACATTCGGTAGCTGTTACTTTATGTACGACAGCATCCCAATAGTTCACTGTAAATATAAACTGAGCTTGACAAGATTCCCATCGCCAAGCAATCGTATGATAGACCCAGCAAGCATCACTCGTTAAATTCGACATCATGGCTATACCAGTCCTTGATTTTCATTACAGCCTTTAAACGCCTAGTTCTTGGTTTAAAAAAAAAAAAGTGTCTCCCCCCTCCCCCTCCCCGCTTGCGCCGACGTCATCATAGGCCAATACCATGTTGCGATTTTTTAAAACGGATATAACACACCCCTCTCCCCCTCACAGCAAACGCCAACAACGTCACCGAAGGCCCAAGGCCAATAACACGCACCACGGTGGATTTTTTCTTCAACGAGTATATACCCTACCCACCCGCCGCCTTACAACATACCGCATGTCTCTACGAACGGGGTTAAAAGTTTAACTTTGAGTTCAAGAAGGGGAGGGGGTGGTATTCAAACAACGAAGGTGTTTCTTTATAGTACAAATACATAGTTAAAAAATTATACTTACCGTAACTTACCTACTGCTATAGCATCATACATAATTTTATAAATTAGCTAATTGATTAATTAACTAATTAAATATATCTAATGATAATGAAGGGAGATAGTTTATTTTGGTTAAGGCACGACACACAACACTGTGTGTGCCTGGTATGTGGCCTGACCGACCTAAAAGGAGATTGTTTATATTATTGTTTTGAGTTTATATTTAACTCAATGCAACGAGCCCGCCGGTTGGCTGAGGCCACGCCGGGGGGACGATCTGTCCGGGATTCAAAGGGACGACTCGAAATATCATCCTGTTTTATTACTAACTGGTTTCTGTTACTAGATCTAGTCCTAGTCACCTAAACCCCTATAATAAGCACCCAAGTTACCATTTTACTTAAAAATAAACAATATAATACCAGCCAACATGCTTCTTAAGAATCAACAATTTGGTACCAGCCAACATATATATATATATATATATATATATATATATATATATATATATATATATATATATATATATATATATATATATATATATATATATAGTGTATGCTTTAAATGTTGCCACTACACCTGTATGTTAGTATTGCCACTATACCTGCATGCTTGTGGATTGCAACTTTACCTGTATACCAGTGTGTTTTCATTATGACCTGTGAAATAAATGTTGACTTTTCTCCCTTCAGATCTTTCAACTTGTACACAAAAAGTCTAATACAAAATGACACAGATGCATTGTGCTTGATAAAAATGATCCCCTGAAAAATACATGGCTGGCTGCTCATTGGAAGAAAAAACTGACCAAGGCCGATGTTTTAGAGACTAACATTAAAAAAAATCTTGAGGACATTTTCATTCGGGTAAGCAAATAATAGTTTTATCGAATGGCTAATCATGTTAGATCTAGTAGCATCCTGTACTTTTTTAAAACACTATATTCTGTACAAAAATTTAATTTTATGCTATAATTCGTAGTTCCAGAAAAAAGATTTGTCAATTGGGGCTAGTGGCCACTTGACATTTGGTGCTGTTCAAATCTACGCAAGGAAAGTAAAGTATTTGTTAACGGATTGCAAAGATTTTGTTAATAACTTTAAGAAAAATCTTGGTAATCCCTTAGTTTAGCGTCGGAAATTATCGGGTAATGTTTGTTGAGTCTCGGTAATTAGAGTTACGGTAAACCATGGTTTATTTGACCATTGAAATATAAATAAATTGAAAGTCGATTGTAGTAAATTAATGTTTTAATTTTTTAAGTTTAATCGACAAAAGGAAACAAGAATAAATGTAATAGTAGATTTAAATTAATAGATCTAAAAATAAAAAAAACAGATCTATATTAATATAAATATAAATAATGAAGTCAAATGTAGGCTAATAATTTAATGTTTTTTGCTTGTAGCGGATTTGCTACCATTAATTAATTAGATCTAGATCTAGCTAGATATCTAGCTGCTAGGCCAAGTAAAAAAATCTAGATTACGAAAATAGTAAAAATGATTACGAAAATAGTAAAAATGATTACAAAAATAAATCTATCTAAATTTTAAACATTCTGTATAAAAATAAAAGATGACACCAAATAAAGTATGGTTTACAGTACTTCCGGTGAATTCCGGAAGTGTGTGACAGACTTTGGCATTCTTTTACTGTTTTTTTACTGCTATACGATTCCGGAATAATAACCGACGCTAAACTAAGGGATTACCAAAATCTTACTGATTTCAAGTAAGTGAAAACCCAACTTTCTAGGTTGTGGTTAGAAATTTGACCATACTTATTTATATTTTATTTTTATTTTACTGTACTGAAACAAATTGAAACTTAACTCTACTTCAGGGACATACACGTTAGCGCACAGTTTTCTGTAAATCAGAGTCGACCCAAGGAAACAATCATGGGTGATAATGGCATTGGTTAGTTTTCTTTTTAATCTTTAACTCGCTGCTACAAACTGTTAAGGATCATTTTTAGGTAATCCCTTAGTTTAGCGTCGGTTATTATTCCGGAATCGTATAGCAGTAAAAAACAGTAAAACAATAACAAAGTCTGTCACACACTTCCGGAATTCACCGGAAGTACCGTAAACCATACTTTATTTGGCGTCTTCTTTTATTTTTAAACAGAATGTTTAAAATTTGGATAGATCTATTTTTGTAATCATTTTTACATTTTGTAATCATTTTTACTATTTTCGTAATCTAGATTTTTTTACTTGGCCTAGCAGCTAGATATCTAGCTAGATCTAGATTTAATTAATTAATGGTCGCAAATCCGCTGCAAGCCAAAAACATTAAATTATTACATTTGATACATTATTTATATTTATATATGTTTTTATTTTTAGATCTACTAATTTAAATCTACTATTATATTTATTCTTGTTTCCTTTTGTCGATTAAACTTAAAAAATTAAAACATTAATTTACTACAATCGACTTTCAATTTATTTATATTTCAATGGTCAAATAAACCATGGTTTACCGTAACTCTAATTACCGAAACTCAACAAACATTACCCGATAATTTCCGACGCTAAACTAAGGGATTACCCATTTTTATATACATGTAACTTTTCAGCAAGTGTACTTTATGTACATTTTCTACCTGTAAAGATTTAAATAGGCTATTTTAATCAATTATTTCTGTTGGCAAATTTAGGTGTTTTGCTAGGCTGTAGTTTACCGTGATACTTAATAATTACAAACAATTACAAATTTTGTGTGTCCTCTGTTAAGTTCTCAAAATTTTATAAATAATCCTCTAGCAAGATACATGATTTATCAAACATCCACTGAGTGATGATTTTTGTTGTGAATTACTGGACAGAGCCCTGACAATAAAATCACATATATCTCAGTTGTCTAGTCTGTAAAATGTCATCTCAGCTTCAGTGTGTTTGCAGTAATTCAACTATATGTCATCATGAAAACATTGTAACCATCTGTGATAGAAATTCTCGTATAGACAGTGGGATTAAGAATGATGTTGAAAATACCTGTGATATAACAGATCTAGCCACCTTGTTGACCTCTCCTAGTTGTTTTGACCATTCCACACCTATAAAAAGTCATTGTGACAATATTCTATCACCATTTACCTCAGAAATTGAAACATTTATGACTCCTTCTCAATCTTCTAAAAAAAATACATTTATCGCTAGCTTCTTCGTCTCAGGGTAAAATCTTTTGAGCCCAATGTGCCAACAGCCCTTGCCGCAAACTATAAGTACCTCAAGAAAATTAGATGCCAGTTTTGATAAGGTAGCTGAGAATGCTGACAGGCTTCCTCATGAGCATACAGATAGTGGGATTGGACTAGACACTGACCCAGCTTTCTATGACATGGAATCGTAGTCAGAGAAAGAGTGGAATGATTCCGAATATAATTTTCAAGATAATAAATGTGTTACTACTAATCCTCGCTGTCACCATAATCATTAAGAACATGCTTGTGATATGGATGAAATGTCTTGTAACAGAAAATGTGTTAAAAAATTTCCTTGACATAATACTTAGTGCTGCCCACATTTCTTTAACTTTGATGTTGATATCTCAGATGTGACAGATACGCCGTTAGTCGATGATCAAAAAACTCTTATTCTGGAACCTATTACTTCTGCTCCAGGTATGTTTATTGTTATTATGATTATTTTCTATCTGTATATATAATTCTCTTCTTGAAGACGTTAGAAAACACCAAGCTGGATGAATTCTACACTTCAAGTACCACAACCTTCCACAGCACAGATTGCCATTTTGAATGCAGACCTGCACACCATGCTGGTGGATGTTCACATACTAAACTACACGTGTCGTTATATGCAGTTTCCTCCAGGCATCCCCCAAATTTTCAAGTGCACCCCCCCCCCCCCCCCCCTTGAGAATGAAGTCTGGCTAAATATATCAATACGAGCCAACCCGCGGCGTAACATTCGCCGCTATTTTGTTGTTTTAAATTCTGCTTTTTAGTAATTCATAATTTTTTAATTCAACAGTACCCATGCTGCCACTGGTCATATGCAAAGACTCTATAAGCTATACTTATTTACTTGGGCCCCTAATTATTTTTTTAATTCAGCAGGTAAAGAAAGGAAGAGAAAAAAAAAGTAATCATTGATAGGCAAACTGTAATTGAAAATGCAGTTTTGCTAAACAAGGCTCCAGTGATAAATCTAACCCCACTATTTTTTTTAATTCAGCAGATAGAAAAAGGAAAATAAAAAATAAAGCAATAGTTGATAGGAGAATTGTACTTTTGGATTCTCAACAATCTACTTTATTAAAGAAGGCTCCAGGGATAAAGAGAACCCCATCCAGCAGGATAAAAATTGGCTGTTTGGAGACTACCTTTGCTGTGCCAGGCATGCCTAATGCTAGTAGCAGGGTTCTGTCAAAGGTAGGTTTAGTACTATTTGCTAACACTTTAATAAAAGCAACATCCGTAGGCATGAAAATTGTAGACACACTAGTGCTAGTGGGTTTGCTTTCTCTTATTTTATCTGGTTGACATTAATGTTTAAGATCTTAACCCACATACTGTGGTATACAACCGTGTTGTAGTATCAGGGAGTTTTTGAGAGTATTTAGTGACCTTAGAAAATGTTAAACATGGCATACAAAATTTACAAGTAGACCCCTACAACTATACATTTTCTTTAATGGAAATTGATAGAAAAAATACTTGGAATTAACTAGGGCTAAAAAAAAAATTTTAGTGGATGATATTGATCTTAGAGAGCTTGAGTCAAAACTGATTACATTTTTTGTTTTCAGATGCATTTTATTTCTATATAATTTGTATATTATGAGGTCAGTCACAGCTCATTGTTTAATTGAGTCACTACAATATTTTGTCTTACTTGCATGTAGAAACTTATTGGTAGTGGGTTTATTGTTTTGTTTCTTTTTATCAGTGGAGTTGTGTGATAAAAGCATGCATGTTTTATTTGAATGTTACAACACTTAGCAATAGTATAGTGATTAATTTATTGGTGAAAACCAAAGATGGAAAGACAATACCTGATGCGGAAGGACAGATGAAGAGATGGGTAGAACATTTTGAAGAACTACTGAATAGACCAACACCAGAGTGCACGCAAGACATACCACCAGCTGAAAGTGACCTCCCTATAGACTGCAACCCACCTTCAAAAGAAGAGATACATAGAGCTATAAAGCAGCTGAAAAATTGGAAGGCTCCAGGAATAGATGGTATACCGGCAGAAGCACTGACAGCAGATATAGAAACTAGCACCACACTACTATACACACTCTTCAAGAAAATCTGGGAAGATGAACAAATACCAGAGGAGTGGAAGGAGGGACTACTCATAAAGCTTCCAAAGAAAGGCGATCTTAGTGCATGCTCTAACTATAGAGGGATAACACTTTTGTCCATCCCAGGCAAAGTCTTCAACAGAATATTATTAAACAGAATGAAGGAAGCCATAGATCCCCAGCTTCGAGATCAACAGGCGGGCTTTAGGAAGGAAAGGTCATGCATAGACCAAATTGCTACCCTGCGCATCATCATTGAACAGACCCAAGAGTGGAACTCATCTCTCTATATTAATTTCATAGACTATGAGAAGGCCTTTGATAGCCTGGATAGGCAGTCAATGTGGAAATTGTTGAGACACTACGGGGTGCCACAGAAAATAGTCAACATTATTATGTCTTCATATGAAGGTCTCAAATGTAGAGTAGTGCATGGCCAACAGACTACAGAGGCCTTCCCAGTACGGACCGGAGTAAGGCAGGGTTGCCTACTTTCACCATTCCTGTTCCTACTGGCCATAGACTGGGTTATGAAGATGTCAACAGAGAAAACGCGAAACGGTATACAGTGGACATTGTGGAGCCAGCTGGATGACCTGGACTTTGCTGACGACCTGGCCCTCCTTTCTCACACACAACAGCAAATGCAGGATAAAACCAACAGGGTTGCAAATTTTTCTACAAGCCTGGGTCTGAACATCCACAGAGGGAAAAGTAAAGTTCTCAAAGTCAATGCATCAAACAACAACCCTATAACACTGGCAGAAGAAGCCCTAGAAGAAGTGGATAGATTCACCTACCTTGGAAGTATTGTTGATAAGCAGGGTGGGACAGAAGCAGACATAAAAATAAGGACGGGTAAGGCAAGAGCAGTCTTCAACCAACTAAAAAATGTTTGGGGTTCGGGAGATTTAACCCTTAGAATAAAAATCCGGATCTTCAACACACTAGTAAAACCTGTTTTACTCTATGGAGCTGAGACATGGAGAATAACTGCTATAAATAAGAAGAAAATACAATCATTTATAAACGCATGTCTCAGAAAGATCCTGCGAATTCGCTGGCCTAAAACCATCAGAAATGATGTTCTATGGCAACGGACAAATCAACTGCCAGTGGAAGTAGAGATCCTCCAGAGAAAATGGAAATGGATTGGCCACACACTCAGGAAGCCTGTATCCAGCATAACAAGACAGGCCCTCACCTGGAATCCACAAGGCAGGAGGAAGAGAGGCAGACCAAGAAAGACCTGGAGACGTGACCTGGAAGAAGACACCAAGAAGATTGGATACACCTGGGGACAGTTGGAGAGACTAGCCCTGGACAGAGACGTCTGGAAAGCTCTTGTCAGCGGCCTATGTCCCAGTAGGGACGACAGGCAAACATGACATGATTATATTTTATCTGTCATGTGGTTAAAATAAATTATGTGATTCAATACATACTAATTGTATTTGAGGTAGACTGGATGTTTTGGTTCACAATATCTAAAAATAATTCTCTCTTGTATGTGATCTTAACTGGTATGACATTGCTCTTATGCCAGACAGACGGGGTTTAAAGTTTTATTATGACTGCCCTACTCTGTAAACTTCAAAGAATAGCAAGCATTACACTGATACCCATGCCTTACCCTCACTAGTTGATATGCTTCCGACCTTTATTCATATAGCAGTATTGACAAATTTGCATATACGGCAGTCTACTACACAACACACATCGTCAAATTATAGGGCAATTTAATTAGAACAAATATATATTTCACAATCTTTTGACAACTTAGAAGTATCGCAACCAATGTAAAAAAATTATTTAGTATTTAGTATGTTTATTTTTCTAAAAACTAAAAAAATGCATGTTAATCAATTCGTGGAATCAAGACAACGTGACGTCACACTGTCTCTACCCTCCCCCCTCCCCCTCGTCACACTTCGTCACAAAAGTCTGAACCCCTCCCCCCCCCCCTCCCTAGGCGTGTGACGTCATTTATGGACGACCCCTATCTTGAAAATTAGGACTAGAATAGTGTATATCATTTCATTTTTTAAATGGTCATAATTTATCTTTCAAATCTGCTACATACAGCTTCAGCAGTAGAGCAAGAATCGGCTGAAACTGTCACTACAGAGCAATCTGAAGACAGTTCAAGCATAAGAAAGAACAAAACACCAATCAAAGCTCAAGCATTACCTGTAGCCAGGAGAGATAGTAGAAAACATGCTACACCCAAGGTGGCAGAAAATGTGCCTTTAGTCTCTAGCTCCCCAGTGTTAGCACCTGGTGAGTTCTTTAGAACATACCTAACGGTTGTATACATATTTTATGCTATATTCTACATATTAAATCATTTATTTTTAATTCATTTCTTCCCCCCCCCCCTACCCACACACACACACACACACTTTTGCACTAATAATATGAAATTGAATGCTTTTTACAGAAAAAGAAAATGATCAAAATTCATCAGCAACTGTTGAGACTGCTATCATCACAGATGTGACAGAAGCTAAAGGTGCAGAACAGCCTGCACAGCCTGCTGGAAGAACACCTAGTGGGAAGCGGAATAGAACTATGTCACCAGTCAGTAAGGGTGCTGATGCCATCACTCCCATCAAGGAGACACAGACTACAGGTGCTAAAGTTAATAAAAAAGTTGGCTTCAATGTTCCTGTTGCTCTGGAGAATTCAGTAACTAAAAGAGGCAGAGCTAGACTGCCTAAAGGTATGTTTATCAAAAATGTTAATACTTAGTCTTTTAAGTTTTAAAACATTTAGTTGAATAATTCAGCATTAATTTTGTTTTTTTTAAATTTCAGTAGTGTCTGAGGTGGATAAAACAGTTCCTAGTGTGGTACCATCTAAATCTAGAAACCGCAAAACTGCAGAAACAATTGTTGAAGACATACCAGTACCTGTTCTTGTCACAGAGGTTGCACCTCCCTCTAGGGGAAGGCGAAAAGCTCCTGTGGTCGCTGAGGAAGTTCATGTTATTACTGAATCTGAAGAAAAAACAGTAGCGGCTCCCTCACAGGGCAGGCGAAAAACTCCTGTGGTAACAGAGGCAGTACCAGTGCCCATGGTTTCTAAAACAGCAACAGTAGAAGAAAAACAAGTTGTAGCTGCTCCTCCCTCTAGGGGCAGGCGAAAAACTCCTGCGGTGACCGAGGAAGTTCCTGAAATAACTGAATCTGAAGAAAAAACAGCTGCAGCTGCTCCTCCCTCTAGGGGCAGGCGAAAAACTCTTGCGGTGACCAAGGAAGTTCCTGAAATAACTAAACCTGAAGAAAAAACAGTTGCATCAGCTCCTCCCTCTAGGGGCAGGCGAAAAGCTCCTGTGGTGTCTGAGGAAGTTCCTGTAGTTACTGAATCAGTACAAGTTCCTGCTACTGCTTCTACAAGAGGAAAACGGAAAAATGCTGTAGTGCCAGAGCAAGTACCAGCACCTGTGGTTTCTGAATCACAGGTAGCAGAAAAACCTGTTGCTGCTGCAGCCCCCAGTAGAGGAAGGAGAAAAAATGCTGAAGCAACTGTAGAGGCACCGATTCCTGTAACTGCTGAAGTACAATCACGGTCTACTAAGAGGGGGTCAAAGGTCATTGAAGCGATTTCCCCTGTAAAGCCAAGGGGTAGAAGAGCTGCTGTTTCTCCAGTTAAAGAAATGGTTGTCAGTGACACCCTGAAGAAAAAATCTGGTTCTGATGGCCAGGAACCTGAAGTTAGAAAAGCTAGAGGCATACAAAATAAAGGTAGGTTACCATTTAATCTTACCAATAAAAACTTTTTTATTGCATTTTATTTCTCGCCTTTTTTTAGGACCTGTTACATTTAGCAGGGCTATTGCTCCCATTTTTAGGTCTACATTGTTCAAAAGTCCCGCTTTAGATCTAACTTTAAGATAGTTCAAGCACAGCTGTTATCTTGTGTTAGATTTTTGCCTATAATTTTATCTTTATGGTTTGCCTATGGTTTGCCTTTTGTAAAATTGTCACCAGCACAATTTGATTTTTTTTTAATGGGTGGGAAACTTGGATTTTATAATTTAAAAAGTTAATGTAATGCATCCATTTATCATCCAGATAGTTGTTGAATTAATAAAATTTGACACAAGCTGTTACACTTGGGTTTGTGGTGGTGGGGGGGTGGGGAGGGGAGGGGGGGAAGAGAAGTATAGTGGCTGCACTACAGCTGCAAGAAAATGTTTGACCTGTTACTTTTTTTTTGTTTTACTTAAATAGTTTTTAAAAGGTTTAAAAGTTGTGTTTTTCTTTTCATTAAAATAATAGACTGCTCAAAAAAACGTTAAAGATTTCTGCCACAGTATAAAATTTGTTGATATATAGATAATAGACATCTATATACCCAAATCATGTATTTCAAATAATAAACAGTTGCTATTGGTGTAGCAGTTAGCACAAATAAATTAACGACCATGTCTGCTTCCATTGACAATGTAGCTAATGAACCCCTTCCCAAATCAGGAAGTCAGAGCAATAAAGAGGTGCCTGTTACTGAGACAGTGAGCATTCAAGCAACCAGAAAGGGTAGAGGAAAACAGAGTGCAGGTATTTACTACTACTATTGTTATCCTAGTTCACACTAGTCTTGTTAAAATATTGTAATGTTTTTACTGCTTGCAACTGTACTGTTCTATTGTAATATTCTTGCTTCTATCAAATGTAACGTTTTTCTTCTCTTCTATTTCTCACTCAGTCACAGACGATCAAGCATGATGAAGCATAAGTCGTCTTCTGCAAATCTTTATTTGACTATATCTTTCTTGAGCGGGAATTGTCTGTGTAGCGCGCATCTAACAAGACTATAGCGCCAATACGTGTGCTGCATAAATTACTGGCTAGGGCAGTCGTTTCTCCATCCCCTCTAAGGCTAACCCACCGGTTTATATACCCCACCCGCGAGCGTCTCGGATGACACCTTGCTCTCGGCACGAATTCTAGCGCTTACCTGTGAAAATTTCCCCCGCTTTTGTGCTAACCGACCCCAAATCCCTATATAAAAACTTAACTCGATCTCCTAAAATTCTAATAAGCTTATCCTCTGAAACCACAGACAATTCCCTTTACAATGATACAAATTACAATTAACATCAATCAGTTGTTCTTTTACAATAATACTTCAAACATACAAATATTGTAAAAATGTAATCAAATACACCTAATTAAAGTAGATTTCTATAATATCGGCTTGCTCCTAACTAACACTAAGATATTCTAATTAAAGATCAAGCTTGGCCTAACAGTTCATCCAATTTTCATGCTATAATAACAACTATTTATTAAGATATGCATTTTTCTTCTTGCCATACTAAGCACAATTGACTAATTTCTACAAATTCACTACAATATTTTATATAGGGAAAGATAACTGTTTTAAATTCTATTTAATTTGTATCATTTACATTACAGAGCTGGCAGCAAACATTCAAGAATTACCTACTGCTGAGCCCCCACCGACAAGAAATTCACAAATTGAAAAGGCAGCTGAGGTTGTTGATGTACCTACCATTACCCAGGAGACAGCAGCAAAAAAAGGAAGAGGCAGACAAGCTGCAGGTATGTTGGTCCTTTTTTTAAAATCTTGATTCAAGAATTATCTCATTTTGATTCATTCCATTGGCAGAAATTTCATATCTCTCTTTTCTAAACAGTTTCTTCAGTAACTGAGGCGCCAAAAAACACTCCACCTCTTGAGGAACCCCAGGAGAAATCTAGAAACAGCTGTGCAAAAAATGCTAGTGAAGTACCAGTTGTTGAACAGGCATCTGCTAGTGGTAAGCGCAAGAATCCTTCAGAAACAGTGGAAGTTCCAGTACCTGAAATCTCTGCCATTTCAAAGCCTATGAGACAAAAATCTAAGGGACAAAGTGCTGAGGCTGTAGTAGCTCAGAGTAAACAGACAAGTAAGTATTTTTTAGTCCAGTAGATAGGTTTAAGTTTGATGTATGTCATTGGTTTCAGATATTTTACATTTAGTGATAGTTAAATTAAAAATCCAAAACAGTATTGTATAAAATGTATTTTAAAATCATTCTGGATTAAGGAGCTAATTTTTGTGGTGTTTTTCTTTTTTGAATTTGTTTTATTGATAATTATTACCATTTTTTTTCTTAATTTAATTATTTAGTAAAAAACCATATTAATTTCACAAGAAAAGCCACAGAACACTAAAAAGGTTAAACAGCCTACCATTGCAGAGTCAAGCTGACCTGTCAGAAAACAGACAACTCGTGGTCAAAAAAAAGTCGACAAGGCAACCGCCACTACAGCCCCGCCAAAAGTTTCTCTCAGGCAGCGACTCTGAAAAAATATTTTTTACTATCTTTAAAATTTGATTTGAATTTCTTATCACTATTTTTTTAATAGATGTTTGAGACTGTTCTATAACATAAAGATGTTTTTTTTTGTCTTATTATATGCTGTATCATGCATTTAATATGCATTTATATATTTTTGTTTTTAATTCAAGCGAAAGTTTACATGATTTTCATAATTTCTTTATTGATTATTCTTGCCTCTATTAGTGGTTACATTTATTTCAAACTCTATGCCTGAAAAATCTAAGTGTTTAGATCATTCCAGATTTTATGTACCAGATTTTAAACCTCACTGCCATTTTTAATACATGTTACATTTGTTTTCATAGTAATTTTTAAAATCATAGAGCAGATTTTAAATGGTTTCTTAAAAAGTTTTGCATTCAAATTCTTTAGCATTTTAAAACATCTACTTATAATTTTACAATGTTTAAAGTTGTTTTAAAATTTTGCTATGTTTATTATATACATGAAGAATTAGGCTATCTTTAGCATCTTACTGTCACAGAAACATTGTTTAAATGTTGCCATTGTTCATTTAGGAAGTGGCATAGCTATTTACTTTTTAACACTCACAACCATTTTTGGCTATTTTTAATTTTATTTTTAGATGTATGTATATAATACTATCAAAAGTATTGAATTTCGTACTTCTGATATTCTTTTATTTGATCAAAAATTTCACCCACCAACTAGTTAATTGATTGTGCGCTTCCACACATTTTGCAAAGTATTGATCTGTATGCTTTTATTTAATTAATATCTGATTAAGTCTATATATATGTGGATACTTAATAGTATGAGTATGTATAGCATGATTCATTGTTACTGTTGGGAGAAAAAATTTGCCTTTTCCTCATGGGTTTTTTTTTAATTTTTTGGGCTTAATGTTTATTAACAGAAGCCAATCTCTTTTTGTTTCAAAAGAAATAATGTTAAGCTAATGACATGATCACTTTTTGAAATGTATATATTGTAAACATTTTTAATATTCGGAGTATTAATTTTGCTTTGGGTGGGGATGTTAAGGAATAGTATAAAAACAATTTTCAGATTAAGATTTTGATGGGGTGGGGGGATTTTATGAAAAAAATAAAGCTATAGTTATTTTCCAGTTGAGTTTTTTGCATTATCAATTAATTTAACAATCACTTTCTTACTGAATGTATAGACTACAAGTGATAGTATGTTGACAATATTAGTCTCACACCATACTCAATACTCATCATCTTTTCCCTTTTCTGCCCAAGACACTTGGAGCCTCTGCAGAAAGCTCTTTCTACTTTTGGGGTCTCTAGCAATTTTCTTGGCAGTCCGCTAAGGTAGTCCTGCCTTTGTCAGTTGTTTTTCTGCCGTGTTTCTCCACGTCTCCCTTGGTCTTTCAGGTGTTCTTTTTCCTTGGGGACTCCAGTTAAGCGCCATTCTTGTGGTATCTGGATTCATTCTTGATACGTGCCCCATTCAGCACCATCTTCTTTTGATAATTTTGGAAATGGAAACTCCAAGTTGACTCCTAGTAGTTGATCATGGGACAGCTTGGCCAAGCGGCACAACTTGACTTGATCCTTTGTTGCTAGACTGCTAAAGTATTGAGTTCTAATCCAGATTCAAGTCAGTGGAACGTCCGAGTCCACCCACCTCTGATGTTTACTTAACTCGCAAAACAAAAGAAACTCGTGTCCTCTACAAAAACAGACAGAAGTTCGTGCGATGGGCGAAAAAAAAACTTGCAGTTCTGTCGGTCTTGATAATTGAATCAATTAGCTCCATCAGGAGATATCTAGCCTTTGTGAAATGTTGAATGACAGGGGGATAAAGGGAACGATGGGTAAGAGTGCAGGTCTGGCGAAATGCGCATAATTTCTTGATTAGCTCGCGTTGTGAGGTAACACGGAGACTGACGGCTGATTATGTTTATGCTCGTGCGTGTTAATTGTGAAATCTAATCTTAACCCAAGGGTTGTAAACTCGAAGTCTGACCCTGACGATAACGCGGGATTAAGATACCTCTAACTGTAACAATAGCATGGTCAAACGCAACATGTGAACGGCGCATGAGTACTTTTTGTTTTTTCCCTTGACATTATTAATGTTTTTTTATAGAATCCGTACCATTCACAGCAATATAATATGGTATCTAGACCTACTTCAATATCAAAGATTATAAACTATGCTTCGGATAAAAAAAATCTCAAATTTATTTTGAAAGCCACTTTATAGATTTAGACTTAAACCATGATGTCTTCGCCATTGTGAACAAAATGTACTACAAATGAAAAACCTAGATTGTAAAGATTTGTATGTCAATTAAAAAATGCATCATTAATTATGTGTTTCTACATAGTGCAATAATACTTTAAATACTGTAGAGAACTTTACTTCTAAACTCAGAAGGCTTTGTATACTTTTCAAATTTTAATGATTATATAATTTTTAACGCTTTTTCAACAAAACAGTAATGCTTTGAGCTTTGCTTAAGAGAGATTTAATTATTATCTGCTTTAAATAAAAGTACACATAACAACTAAAAACTCGTCTTTCATTCTTTCTTTTTTTTCACACTATATAACCATCAAGAAAATCGATTCCATCCGGGTATTTTTTTTTCAAAGGATTTTTTTTAATGTAGGCTATATACAGAAGACACCGAACATAAGTGTGATGAGGGGGGATTATTATGAATGTGATGATGACAACAGGATCCAACACAAGTCTCCAAGTTTAATACAAAACTGTTCTTTATTAAAATGATATATATATTCAAATTTCTACCTAACTGATCTACACTGTACTACTTCTATCTGACTGTTCATTATACCACTAACTACACACTCCCATGACCAATCCTAACACTTATAAACTGTTCTCTACAATCTACATACTACCTCTGTTCTGTTCCATTCTACAACCTACCACCTTCTACCTTCGCTAGCTAATCATGATCTGCCGGCCTAACAGTCTACTGCCCCACGCCTCAGTGGTCAGCTGACCGTCGCACGTGACCGGTCAGTCGTATTTTCATTGTCTTTCTCTCTCTGACCAACTCTATAGCCTGTTTCTGCTATCTACCTGGCTTCGACGCAACATTGCGTCATCACATATCTCCCTCCCTTTCTGTAGCTGACAAATTATATTTTTCAGCGTCTGCTACTAATCTAATACATCAACAACTATCTATCTTACTACTCTTTTCTATCCCTAACATCAATCATAAAAATCAAATATAAAAATGGGACAGCACAGTTTACAAAAACATAAAATCTTGTGTCTGTGTTCTTGAAAAAAAAATGTCATTGTTTTATGTCCTGTGTAAGTATCCTGACGTCTGTGGTGTTTCTGCTTGATAACGTATGTCAATGTTTTATGGTATGTATGTGTGAATTCAATCATGTGTAACTCAGTTCTGGCTAGGTTGTCGTGTACTGGCCTTGAGCTAATCTTAGTGGCGATGTGTAACTGGTTGAACGGCTCAGCGAGCAGTGTAAGTGTGTGTGTGTGTAAGTGTTATGTAATTATTGGCGTTCCTCTGTGGTGGGTGGGTTGTGGCGTTGGTCGATGCAAATTCCCGTGAGGCGGGCGTAGGCGTAACTTTCGTTGGTCAATGTGATGACGCAACAATCTCATCTCAACCCTGGGTGTCGTCCATGTTAAGCGGTTATACGATGAACTGGAGCTGTGTGATGCGGTGGCGAACAATGACGTAACATTCCGACGCTGGGAACTTGGACGATGGGTCTTCTACTCTTTGTATGTGCCGACGTAGGTGTACGTAGCTGGCGGCCTGTTAGATAACCCCAGGGTGGGGCGAAGCGGTGGCGATGCGTCCGCTGTCTTGACCAGGGCAATTCTCTGTTTGACAGGGTTGTTCGCTGTCCAGGTAACTCGACGTAATCAGGGCTTCAGGTGGCGGCACTCTTTGAAGTGTCAGCTTCATCTCGTCTCATTCTCTGTAAGCGTGGGTCTGAAAAAATGGTATTTCGAGACTATGAGCAATGGTTTTACGTGACCAATTTAGTGCCCGCGCAGACAAGTATTCAGACAGAGGTACCTTCCATTAAAAAAAAAACTCAATCCCAAATTTATACGTGCTGAACACTTGTCCGGTGGTACAACAAACATTAAAAAATAACATTACAAAAATAACCAAACAAAAATTAGTACACTCTAATCTAACAACAATCTGTAACGCCTAATAAACCCAATAGACGTAAACAGTACTAGAGCATAGAAATAGCTTCACAAAAAGAATAGACATGTGAGTGTATATAAGTAATCGTGCCGTTTCTAATAACATTTGAACACGTAATCATATAGTGGAGCAGCCTATCTGACTTCTGACTCGACTTAAACTGCCTGGCTTGACTTAAAATTTACCTCTGCGCATGCGCAGTGACCTATGGCTAGGGATAGGTTTAGGGTTGGTTTTAGGGTCCTGCAGTTGTAAACACGTGAATAGTCAGAAGAAGCTTTTGTCCCCTAGCCTAGGCTGGCTGGCAGAAGACACACAAAAAAATAATTGACCTTAAAATAGCTAGGCCAATGCCGCTGCCGAGAAAATCGGACAAATTGGCTTTTCCCTACCCCCTGCATGTTTAACTCTGTTTTTTGCATGCTTTTCTTGTGTTTATATTAACATGTTATACATCATTCTGTTCGTAACAACTGAATAACCTTTTTAACTGTATTAGTTTGATTTCTGTATTATTTCAGACGTTGAAGAAATCGCCGATTAAATCGCATTTTTTACCCTCCGCGGTGCCGATTAGGGGGGAGGCTTTTTCACCTTTTTAAAAGGGGGTGTTACTTGGAGTCTATAGACTCTGTGAGTTTTCGTACTAAAACTGTGAAACTTTGTAGAAGAATAGATTAAATGTACACGTATAACGCTCAGGGTTCTTGGTTAAAATATGTTAAATACTTTCGGAGATATCAGACCGCAAAGTTAAACTAAGTTATTTGAGCTATTTATGGACCGATTTTTTATTTGCACCCTGATCTGTATTCCTGAAATCTCGACGTTTATTAATATGTATCATATGTCCTATAAGGCCCTATAATAAGGACGTCTATATATATATAGACTTTGAAGTGGACCGAAAATATAAACATGACGCGCCGACCGCTGTCTGACTGAACCGCCCTGCTGTGCTTCAAATCGCCGTCTTTAACCTGATGACGCGTTACAAAATTTGTATACACGAATACATTAAATGTAGACGTACAACGCTCAGGGTTCGTGGCAGGGGCGGATTAAGCTTGGGCGGGGCCCCGGGCTGAAACTTTTTGGGGGCCCCTGATTATATATATATATATATATATCCTAATCAGCATACCATTCAAGATATTAATTTATAACTTATAGGAACATTCGACACCGATATTTACAAAACTGGTAATTTAAAAAGCTGTCAATTGTGTTCAATGAGCGGTAAATTGAATACAAACATTTCTTTATTTTAGTGTTGGAAGGGATCCCCTCCAATACAGTTAATTATACGTGTCAACTGGTTAGGCGCCATTTCAGCCAGCTTTTCTTTTTACTTTCTCTTATATACGAAGTATAGAGAAAGTCTTGTAATCATGCAAAAAAAAATCGAGGTTTTTGCAAATCTCGACGTTTTACACTTCACTGATACGGAAAAACATAATTTTGCAATCTTGTCCGTATGTTTGTGTGTCTGTGTGTTTGTAAACACGATAAATTGAGTACCGTTACAGCTAGGTTGATGCAATTATATAAAAGTATTTTATCAAAATCTTAGATCCCTATCAACTTTTTGAGCGATTTCCAACAACCGGAAGTGGTACTTTTTCTACTTTGAATTGTTCAAAAGCCTATAACGTGAGTACTATTTCAAATAGATAAATGAAATTTTACACATAAGTAAAAAATCTAATTCTCTACCTTCTCTCAAATTTTGAGTAATTTCCGTTGACCGGAAATAATAATTTACGCTATTTCCGATTTCTCAAAAAAACGCATGTAAATTTATAAAGTACTAATAATATTCCGCACTATTATGCACATTTTGTTTTGGCGTTCGCTTGATGCGCAATTCTTTTTTCAATGAGATTTTATTCTATTTTATAAAAGTTTAAGTATTTAAAATGGATTAAAAAACGTAACTATACCCTGAGTTCCCATCCCCTGTGGTTTTATATAAGAATATTCGAGATAGTTTAGGCGAGATCACTCCCGGTTTATGCTTTCTCGTATACAGAGTATAGAGAAAGTATTGTAATCGTGCACAAAATTCACATGAAATTTTGACAGTTTCCACCGTTTTACTTCTCAGTACTTCATTATAAACGGAGTATAGGGGACTAATTTTAATCGGGCAAAAATTCTAAATTTAGATTTATTAAAATTTCGACCTTTTACGCGTAATCTTGTCGAAAAAACTGGACTTAGCAATTCTGTCCGGATGTGTGGATGTGTGTCTGTAAACACGATAACTTGAGTACCGTTAAAGCTAGGCTGATGAAATTTCATATATAAGTATTATATAAAATTTGTAGATCCTTTTTAACTTTTCAGCGATTTCCAATAACCGGAAGTGGAAATTTTTCTAGTTTGAATTGTTCAAAAGCCTATAACTGGAGTAGTTTTTTAGATAGATAAATGAAAATTTCACATACAAGTAAAAGATCTAAATTTTAATAATGAAATAACACACGGGAACAACTACGTTTGTCTTCGTTCAAAAATACGCTATGATAAATAAAACTGCTGTTACCAGATAAAACTAATCAAGTCTCAATGTTCATGTGCTATTGATGGAACAGAACACATTCAACTGTACATATTGGTAATGCTCAACTTATCACTGAAATACAAACTGGGATGCACACAATGAGTCCAGGGACAATGGGCAGGATTCAGGGCACTTTTATCTCAAGTCATGTGGAATGGGTCATTCTGTCTGTCGTAAAATGGCGTCAACTTGTTTACTTCCGGAATTGATGTCAACTTTCTTTCATAGTTTTTAGTGTTTTTATTCACTATTTAATCCAAATAAATCTAAGGGAAGTACTACTCATCCATTAGGGTTGAGAATGTAGTTTAATACTAATTTACTAGCCGGTTCTTATTGTGATATTTTAAGTTTTTATATTATTGTCTCATCCATTGTTAACATGTAAACCGGATATCTATATTCTTAGTTGTTGTAGATCTACTGATGATTCGTTTTCTTTTTCATCTATTTCTACTGATGTCAGCATGATATTTTAATTTTACTGGTGAGTGAAAATGTTAGGGACTGGTGTTGTCACCAGAAGCAGCAGAGCTAAGAAGTATCGTTTAAATAAAGAAAAAGCGATATCAAAAAAGATTGCTAACATTTGTGCAGCGGATGATATTCATTTTCAAAAGAAAGATGGAGGACAATGCGTTATCATTGCCTTTAGAAACTCAATTAGCTATGAAAAAGTAAAAAGAATCTTCAAAACTAAATATGCTGGTGTTGTTGAGGAAAGAAGGGATGATGATGGCGCCAATGTTGAAGATATTTATAAATTACCAGGGCTGTCTGTCCATCTGTACCACACGAATAACAAAATTATGGTACAGGGAAAATCTAACGTTGTGTCTGTTTGGGTGGATTCGGAATTTTGCTGTATTCTAAATAACCTAATTACAACAGACAAAGCTGTCGACATGCCTCTACCCATGTCGCCGCCACTGTCACTGTCACCACCACCTTCACTGTCCCCACCCAGAGTATTGGAGCTACCCATTTCACCGCCCATGATTATGTCTGCTTCCAACAGTGACAATCAATGTGCAGAGGATACGATCAATACCAATCCGTTAGATTGTGTAACACCTATAAATAACTATACATTTTCATCAAACCTATCTCAACCAACTGATTTGCTTAGTCCAAAAATATCATTTCTTCAAACCACACAACTGGATAATAACTTAAGATCGTTTATTCTTAACGAGATCACCTGTGTTAAAAAAGCTTTTAAAGCGGAGAAATTGCTGTTTAACAGCCAACTAGAACAACTCCGAGTCGAAAACGCTGTCTTAAGGGATGAAGTCAAGAGACTATCTAATGAAGTGCATAGCTGCAAAGATATACACGTTAACCTTAAGAAACGTTTGATTGATCAAGAAAATATTTCTGCGTCACTAAAGAAACTCCTCACAACCAAGAAACCCTCTTGCAGCACAATATCCACCTCAACATGTGAGGATAATCAACAACAACTAATAAATGATACAAAAATCACATCGGCAGGCATCATGCAAGAAGCTCCGTTCCCAATCCCTGTTAAAATTACACAACGTGATGACAGAGCGCGAATCAAACCATCGGAACATTCGAGTCCCAGCACCCTGCAACGACCACGAACTAAAAGCAATTCTACACAATACAGCGTCCCAACGGTCAAGGCTGTTCATGTCCCTGTTGTCCAACGCTCTACTCACTATGCCACTAATAGAGATAGCACACAACATGTCGCCGCCCCCTACACCAACCAAACAACGAAACACCATTTGATCCTTGGTGACTCTACACTTAAAGGTCTCCATCCTGATATAATGGCCACGGATCATTACGAGCGTGTATCGGTAATAGCGCTGCCTGGGGCAAATTTTGAAAAAATTAGGGACGTTATTAGTAGCCGATCACGTGACTCTAATACCACAACTGTAACCTTACATTGTGGTGTCAACGACAGTCTATCAAACGTCAGGCTGTCACAAGCTAATATGCTAGACATTGTGAGAAGTATCACTCACAAATTTCCCAACGCAACAATCCGATTTTCATCCATCGTACCCCCATGTCGGGGCAAGGGTAGGCAGTTGATAGATATAAATAATAGATTTTTACAATCTTTCTGCATTAGTTATAAATACTGTTTTATAAACAATACACCTTTTTTCACTGCGAAGTCAGGAGCCCCGAGACAACGCTTGTACAGTGACAGTATTCATTTGACTAAAATTGGAAGCAGCATTCTCGCTAAAAATATAAAGTATCCCCAAAGAGCCGTCAGCTTAACAGATAAAGACCATGTGCAACTTTCAAACGTAAAAGGTACAACGTCTGATTTGGTTTCGACTGTTGATTTGCTTCCAACAATATCTTCAGATCAATTGAACTCTAGCCCAGGCTTACATCACTTAATGGGCTTTAGCCCTTTGTTGCTTCATCAAGCTCTAATGTTGTCGCTTAAGCGCCTTCCTGGAACCTAACTTTTTTCACTTACTATTTACTAGTTTAGCTCACTGTACTATTTTAATTATAGTGAAGGCAGTGTGAAGAGCAGCGAGTGTTTGTTTATTGGATGACAAAGCGTGTAATTGTAAGACAATTATATTGATTCTGTTTAATTAGTTCATTATATTGATTTTTGTTTATAACATCTCTTATTCATTGATATTTTATTATCTTTATGCATTGTCTATTTTCATCATCCTGGCCCTCACAATGTGGGCTAAAATTGGGCCATTTAAATATTTTCCACATATTTAATAAACACCATGAAGTTCTAAAAATTTTAAACAATTCCAACAATCCTTTCCATATCTTTGGTTTCTCTGAAACTCGATTACAATCTTTTATAAATGATGTTGAGATATCCGTCTCTGATTATAACCTAATACGCCGAGACCCATCCTTACACAAAGAAACTGGCCTTTGTGTCTATGTCCACTCCTCAATTCGTTTCAAGTACAGGATGGATCTGTCAACGGACAATATAGAATGTATTTGGATTGAACTCGAAAAAAGCAAACACCATCCGGCAATTTTAATTTGCTTCCTTTATAGAAATCCCTGTGAAAACATGGATTGGTATGATCGTTTTTGCTCCATGATGGATACCGTTTTATCTACTAACAATGAATATATCATATTGGGAGATTTTAATATAAATTTATTAAAACCTCAAGGATATTGGCAAGATATTATTGATTCTTTGAATCTTAAACAATTTGTGCACACGGCTACCAGGGTAAATGATAAATCTAGTACAATAATTGACCACATATACGCATCACCTGACTGCAACCTAATAGAGGTCTGTGTCCCCTCTTGTGGTGTTAGTGATCACTTCCCTGTTTGTTGTACTTTTTCGACAAAAAGATTATGTGTACCTTCGCGGCAACACATAACTATAAGTTATCGCTCTTTTAGAAAATTTAATGAAAATCTTTTTCTTTCGGATTTATTGGCTGCCCCCTTCTGCAATGTATACAATTATAATTGTCCCGATCTTGCCATTTCTGAATGGCTGCGTATTTTCTATACTATATATGACAAACATATTCCTAAAATCTCTAAAAGAGTTAAGACTACATACAAACCTTCTTGGTTTAACAACAATATCGAATCTGCAATTAATAAAAGAGACTGGCTTAAACGTTATGGAACTTCTGAGGACTTTTGTAGGCAGCGAAATTATGTCAAACTGCTCGTGCGTAGGTCGAAGAAAGAGTATTTTAATAAGCTGCTGTCAGGCAAACCTAATTCCAAATCTATCTGGACTGCTATAAATCAAATAATTAGAAAAAAACGCACATGTAATACAGCTGGACATTGCCAGATATCTGCTGATGACTTTAACAATCATTTTATATCATCTGTAGCGCTCAACACAGATGCTGATTACACAATCAGTGAGGAGCTTAAAAATTTTTGTAATTCTGCTCACCGTGGTAGGACAGAGCTGATCATTCCGCTTCTCACTGTTCATGAAGTTTATGTTAGCCTAAGATCTCTTAAACCGTCTTCAACAACTTCGTTTGATGATATTTCTAATAATGTATTGAAGATTTCAGCTCCAATAATTTCCGAAGTTTTAACCTATGTCTATAACCTCTGTATTGCCAAGCATTATTACCCGACACATTTTAAGCATGCTAAGGTTATACCACTACACAAAAAAGGTAACATCCAAGATGCTAATAACTACAGGCCAATTTCTATACTTTCTTCCCTCTCCAAGCCACTAGAAATACATATAAACAAATGCATTTCATATTACCTAGAAAAGTTCAAGCTTTTCCATAGTAATCAGTCTGGGTTTAGAAAGTTTCATTCTTGTCACACTGCTCTGATTAAGATGAATGAAAACTGGCTTATAAATATTAACAAAAACCTACTCTGTGGCTCGCTGTTTGTCGATTTCAGAAAAGCCTTTGATTCTATTGATCACACCATACTTCTTAAAAAACTAATTCCATACAAATTCCACGACTTTACAGTTAGGTTACTTCACTCCTTTTTATCTAACCGATCTCAACGCGTGTTTCACCTTAATACCATCTCTTCACAGAAATATGTTAATATAGGGGTTCCACAGGGCTCAATCTTAGGTCCTTTACTTTTTTCTTTATACATTAATGATCTTCCATTACATATTGACGCTGGTCAGTGCGAGATGTTCGCTGATGATACTTCTTTGCATGTCTTTGCAGACAGTGCTGAGTCACTCAGTTACAAACTTCAAACATGTGCCAATCAGCTTGCAACTTGGACAAAATTTAACAAAATGAAACTTCACCCCGATAAAACCAAGTCAATGTTTATTACAACTCATCAGAAACGCCTTCGTCTTCCATCCACCGCATTAAACATTACTATAGACAATTCAAACATTGAACAGGTAGACAGTTACAAATGCCTAGGATTGTTTATAGATCACAACCTCACTTGGTCTGACCATATTCATTTTCTAAGAATGTCCTTATTAAAGACAACCTTTCAGTTAGCAAGGATAAAGAACTTTCTCAACTATAGGAGCAGGCTGGTTTTTTATGAGGCTTTTATTCAATCTAGGTTGGATTATGCTTCTGTAGTGTGGAGCGGCAGCTTTATATCTAAGCAGCGTCCTCTTCTTTCTTTACAAAAAAGGGCTATAAAACTGGTTACTGGCTTGTCTAGTAGTATGGATTCTTTTCTTACAACTAAAATACTTCCATTAAATAAAAAGATAATATATACTAAATCAATTTTCTTATATAAAATATTCCACGAAACAGCCCCCTCTTACTTATCAGATCTATTTTCTTTTAACATAAAATTAAATCGTCGTCTCAATTTACCATTCCCTTATTCAACCTTTTTCCAAAAACATAGCTTCGCCTACTCTGGTTCTAATTTGTGGAACAATCTTCCTAATAAAATAAAGCTATCTAGATCTGAAAATATATTCAAATCTAAATTAAAACTAAAATTATTTAATGACCTAACTGACTCATTGTAACATTTCTCATTCATCTATTATATTCTCTTTTTTATCTCATTATGTATGATAGCTATGTACCATTGTTTCTTTATTCCACATTTTCAGTGCTATGTGTTACTGCTATGTGTTATTGAATTGCTTTATTTGTTTAAACGGCCAATGTGAAAAAAGGCCTTTGTGCCTACAATTGTAACCGTTGTTTGAATAAATTTGAATTTGAAATTTGATTCATTCTTTGTTAAAATAGAAGCATTTCGAACAGGCAAGAACAATTGCATTCAAATTATAGCAAACGAAAATGGCTGTTTGCTAATATTAAAACTGAAACAAAATAACCTGCTCACAGTTAAACATTGAGCCACTTAATGCAAGACTAACATACCTCGATTAACGAACGCCCCAACTTCTACTTTAGGCAATCACTTTTATTTTATTTTTACTTTCTCGTATATACGAAGTATAGAGAAAGTCTTGTAATCGTGCAAAAAAGGATTTTTACAAATCTTGACGTTTTACACCTCACTGATACGGAAAAACATAATTTTGCAACCTTGTCCGTATGTCTGTGTATGTGTCTGTGTGTAAACACGATAACTTGAGTACCGTTACAGCTAGGTTGATAAAATTTCATATATAATAAGTATTTCATCAACATCGTAGATCCCTATCAACTTTTGAGCGATTTCCAATAACCGGAAGTGGTACTTTTTCTACTTTGAATTTTTCAAAAGCCTATAACTTGAGTACTATTTCAAATAGATAAATGAAATTTCACATTTAAGTAAAAGTTCTAATTCTCTACATTCTGTCAAATTTTGAGTAATTTCCGTTGACCGGAAGTACTAATTTACGCTATTTCCGATTTCTCAAAAAACGCATGTAAATATATAAAGTACTAATAATATTGCGCACTATTATGCACATTTCATTTGACGTTCGCTTGGTGTGCAATCCTTTTTTCTACGAGATTTTATTCTATTTTAAAAACTTTAAGTATTTAAAATGGAGTTCCTATCCCCTGTTGTTTTATATAAGAATATTTGAGAAAGTTTAGGGGAGATCACTCCCGGTTTATTTTAATTTGTTTCCATAGTCTTTGCCCAACCAAGAACAAACTACAGCAGATGTTTGATTTTGGAGTTGTCTCTCCTAGAAGAGTGGCTATCCCCAGCTACCGAGCCTCATCTGCCCGAGGATTTGAACTCGAGACATTTCTGTTAAGCATCCACGAGCTTTACCGACTCGACCACGCCGATCCCCTAACATCTAACCAATATGTACTCATTTTTATCATGATTATATGTTGTCCCCACCCAGTACCACGACACACACACTAACAAAACACAGGCGAGATCCATCCGCTACGTCAGTAGCTAAAATTTGTGACTGTTTATTTTAGGCCTGTAGAAGTTTCCGACCTCTGCACCGCGATCTAGCCGGGTACCAGACGGTAAGACGATGTGGTGGGGGAAGTAAAGCCTGGATAGAGCCTACGGATGGATAAGCGACCATCATGTAGTGTTTCAAACCAACATCTCAGTCCACAATTGGCCATTTAGTTGGAGTTCACTACGTCGAGACCTCCCTGGCTAATGTGAGTCAAACTCCTGAGCCGGTGTCACGATAGTTATTGAACTGTAATTCAAGTTTTTATGTTGGGCATGAGAAAGCTGGAAATGCAGACTAACTTTGAACAAACGTAAATATCCATGAGAATATTATAATGCCGTTACAGAGCAGACGATAAAGACTGGTGGCACTTGTTTGATTATAGACGCAAAAAGAAAACAAAAAATATTAAACCACATTATGTACGAAATTATCAATAACATACAGAGGTTATTTAGGCTCAACTAAAACAGTAAGCACGGTATAAGCGTAAAAACCACACCTCCATCCTCTTAGGTATCATCCATTTATGAGGCCTACAAAAAGTTGGATTTCCACTGGCGTCCATTTAAAGAACGTCATCCCTGGCCTGTAAACCCGATATTAACGTTCACTGAAAGTAAAGGCCTATAAATGTTTTTAAAAGTTTATATCATACAGTGTTCACACTAGATTCATGTCATTTATGTGTCAGAATTCGACCGCTGTTTTTGTTTTAACTCTAAAATCAACCAAATTTATTGTGATAAGCAAACGCTGTCGGGCGGGTATTTATACTAAAGTGTGTGCTCGAGTTTGATATTTTGATCAAAAATTGAAATAAACTGGCCATTCAGATATTAAAACATTGGCTTTTATAGATAAAAAAAAAGCCAAAGATTTCACTTTAAAGGGAAATTTACTATGATTGAAAAAGGAAATTTGGGGGCCCCTAAAAATCGGGGGCCCCTGGCTGCAGCCCCCTCAGCACCCCCCTTAATCCGCCACTGATTAGATCTAGTAATAGATCTAGATTCTAGATCTAGTATCATTCAGTAATCAGTAGAATTAGAATCTAGATCTAGATTCTAGATGTCTAGATCTAGACTAGATATATGTTTAAGTTACAGTGTCACACTCACTTCACTCACTGGCTACTGCAACACACCAGATTCTAGAAAGCTAGATTGTGTGCTTAGTTTTACTGATGAGATTCTTCTAGATTCTAGATCTAGATCTAGATTCTAGAATCTATCTAAGTCTAGATCTAGACTCTAGGTCTAGATTAGAGCCTAGACTAGTCTAGCTAGATAGCAGCAGACGCAGACTTTTCTCCACCCTAGATCTAGAAAAAGTGGATCTAGATTCCGAGATCTACATCTATAGAATCTCACTGAGGTACTAAATTGAACTTTTAATAAAAGTTTTAAAGTATCACCACGTTCTGCAGGTAGAATCAAGATCTACGCCTCGTGGCGCGAATGCGGATAGGCCTAGGACTAGGCCCTAGCCTAGGTTAACATAGTTAGGCAAAGACGCTGGCCAATCAGCGCATTAGTACCAATTGGGCAGAAAACTGTCAAGGAGGCTGGCCATAGCCTAAATAATAACGAAAGAGAATAAAAGTCTAGTTACTTTTAAATAGTTCGTAGGCCAATTGTTTAACCCTTTTTTGGGGGTACCGAATCCCACCATTTTCATATGCGCATTCACCGAACCCTTCTTAACAGGAAAAATAAAATACAATTTTTACTTTCTCGTATATACGAAGTATAGAGAAAGTCTTGTAATCGTGCACAAAAATCACATTAAATTTGGACAGTTTTCACCGTTTTACTCCTCAGTCCTTCATCACATCCGGGATATAGAAGACTTATTTTAATCGGGCAAAAATTATAAACTCAGATATATAAAAATTTTGGCGTTTTATGCGTAATGGAGTTGGAAAAACTGGATTATCCAATTCTGTCCGTGTGTGTGTCCATGTGTAAACACGATAACTTGAGTACCGTTACAGCTAGGTTGATGAAATTTCATATATAAGTATTTTATCAAAATCGTAGATCCGTATCAACTTTTGAGCGATTTCCGATAACCGGAAGTGGTACTTTTTCTACTTTGAATTTTTCAAAAGCCTATAACTTGAGTTCTATTTCAGATAGATAAATGAAATTTGATATGTAAGTAGAAGATCTAATTCTCTACCTTCTGTCAAATTTTGAGTAATTTCCGTTTATCGGAAGTACTTATTTACGCTACTTCCGATTTCTCAAAAACGCATGTAAATTTATAAAGTACTAATAATATTGCGCACTATTATGCACATCTTTATTTAGCGTTCACTTGGTGTGCATTTCTTTTTTCTACGAGATTATATTCTATTTTTAAAAATTTCAGTATTTAAAATGGATTAAAAATCATGTCTAGAAGTCTATATCCCGAGTTGCCATCCCCCGTAGTGTTATTAATACTAATAGTTTCGCTGTCTGTCTGACAAGAACGCTTTAGAGAAAACACAAGCAAATTAAAAACATGCATAGTAATTCGAAAAACGAAGTATGACGTCGTCAAATTTAGCACAGAGTAGAAAATAATCTCAAGCCGGAGAGTGCACACAGTAATATGACGTCATTGATTCTCGAGTAAACATTGAATAAAAAGGAAATTTTGTCTAATCTAAGTGGTTTGCGTGAAGAGTTTTTTTTCATACAATTCTTCGGGTAGGGGCGAAGCCCCACCCCCGCGTAAGAACGTCTGAGCCCCCCCCCCTCCCTAACTCAAAAGAAATTTCTTCATCGATACTCTATAATAAAACTACCGCCTAATTAATGTGTCTAATCTAAAAAGTGGTTTTCTTGCAATTTCTTTAAAGCAATTCTTCGGGTAGTGGCTAAACGCGACACCAGTGTTTCTTTCAGACTTTTTCCTCCCCGGAGAGGGGTGGGGGTACTTGAAATTTTCGGGGGCGGGGGTAGAATTTTCGGGGAGGGGGCGGACACTGGAAAAAGTATATAATTATATTTCGTTGAATGGGACGGTAGACATGTTTTTTTTTTTGGGGGGGGGGGGGTGGTGTGTGTGTGTGTGTGGGGGGGTGGTTTAGTTTAGAGAAAAGAGACAGCACTATCAGCCTAGCGCCCGTTGTATCCTTCCTCAACGGGCCATTTTTCTCGTCTATAATTTTTCTCGTCTATAATAATAGTTTCGCTGTCTGTCTATCTGACAAGAACGCTCTAGAGAAAAGACAAGCAAATTAAAAACATGCATAGTAATTCGAAAAACGAAGTATGACGTCGTCAAATTTAGCACAGAGTAGAAAATAATCTCAAGCCGGAGAGTGCACACAGTAATATGACGTCATTGATTCTCGAGTAAACATTGAATAAAAAGGCAATTTTGTCTAATCTATCTACAAATGCGACCAGTGTTTCTTTCAGACTTTTTCCTCCCCGGAGAGGGGTGGGGGTACTTGAAATTTTCGGTGGGGGGGGGGGGGGGGGTAGAATTTTCTGGGAGGGGGCGGACACTGGAAAAAGTATATATAATTATATTTCGTTGAATGGGACGGTAGACATGTTATGGAGTATGTGTGTGTGGGGGGGGGGGGTGGGGGAGGGGGGCGAAGCCCCCTCCTCCCAAGTAGAGTTGCCTGAAAGAAACTCTAAATGCGACTTTTGTAATGAATGAGATTAGGTGCATTGTTTAGGGATATGCCTATGACTATATTTTGTATAAATTAAAGTACCGAGAAAATAGACAGCACTATCAACCTAGCGCCCGTTGTATCCTTCCTCAACGGGCCATTTTTCTCGTATTAGAATATTCGAGAAAGTTTAGGGGAGATCACTCCCGGTTTATTTTTTTTTCAATTCAAAACATAGGTAGAAATCTATACATTTAAAAAAAAATTAAATAAAATATGATTTTCACACAAAAACAAAGCAATGAACATTTACTGCAAATCAACCTGACTTCTGCCGGTCAGAAATGCGCTGTTTCAACTTGAATTAATAAGCGAGCACTGTATTCCCTACTATATTGCTTTTGGCACACTTAAAGCATATGTCGAAGGAAACTCAGATATATAAATTTGTAATGGCCCAAATATATAGTGGTATTTATAAGTACCGTCTGGAATGTAGGACATTTTTTTCCAAAAAATATATTGAAATTACAAATCAGGAACAAACTGTACAATGTATTAACTAATAACACGGCAATCATTATAACAATCATTGTTTGTATCTTTAACACATAAACACAGCACAAAAGTATATTTGAGTTCGATTTTTATTGGATTTTCTACTAGAGCACATCTTAGACGATTTTCTTAATGTACCAAATACATCAAAAGGTACCGACATGTCCTACTCTCTTATTCCTTAATGGCATATTCTTGTCTGTGGTCTTTCTGGTGTGGCAATAGTTGCTGGACTAACCTGCTTTTGCTAGAAGTTCCAATAGCAATTACAATGAGGCGAATAAACAAATATTTTGAAAACGAAAGCCTTGTCATCAGTGTTTCTTCCAGACTTTTTTCTCCGGGGGGCACTTGAAACTTTCGGGGGGGGGGGGGGGGGGCGGTAGACTTTCTTCTGTATATAAATTACATAAATTACGTCTAAATTACAGGCGGTAGAATGCCTGGAGGAAACTCTGCTGGTCATTCGAGATCAGGACACTAATACTAATAGTACTAGATATCTAGTATGATTTTAGCCTACGAGAATGTTATGACAGGCCTACACTACAGTATAAAATTCATAAACAAAAGTGAGCTCCATGCAGTGTTTCTTCCAGACTCTCCGGGGAGGCACTTGAATTTATTTATTTATTTTTTATTTTTTGGGGGGGGGGGGGGGCGGACTAAAATTAATCTAAAATTGAAAATAATCCAGGCGCTTATTAATTAAAGTGGTACTTTTAAGTCCAGTCAGTAGTTATGGAGTTTAGCCGATTTAGCCGGTGCTAGACTCGAATTGATCAACGTGGTATTATTTACAAATCATGCAGTTAGGATGCTGACTCCAATCGAATTCTTTTATACATGTGTATTTGTACATATTCGTCCGACCACTTTCTTTTATTCTTTTTTTTTCTCGACATGGTTAGTATAAAGGGATTAAAACATTAAGAAACAAATCACACGAAATACAATCACGACAGTCACAACTCCCCCAAGTGGGTAACAATCTATAATAATAGTTTCGCTGTCTCTCTATCTATCTATCTGTCTGACAAGAACGCTCTAGAGAAAAGACAAGCAATTTAAAAACCTGCACAGTAATTCGAAAAACGAAATATGACGTCGACACATTTAGCGTAGAGTAGAACATAATCTCAAACCAGAGAGTGCACACAGTAATGTAATGACGTCATTGAAACATTGAAAAAAAGGAAATGTTGTCTAATCTAAATGGTTTGCGTGAAGAGTTTCTTGCATACAATTCTTCGGGTAGGGGCGAAGCCCCACCCCCGCGTAAGAACGTCTGAGGGGGGTGGGGGTGGGGGGGGGGGGTTGAGTGGGGGGTGGTTTTAATTTAGACTTTTTCCTCCCCGGAGAGGGGTGGGGGTACTTGAAATTTTCGGGGGCGGGGGTAGAATTTTCGGGGAGGGGCGGACACTGGAAAAAGTATATAATTATATTTCGTTGAATGGGACGGTAGACATGTTTTTTTAGGGGGGGGGGGTTGGGGGTGGGGGGAGGGGGGGGTGTGTGGGGGGGGGGGATGGGGGGTGAGTGGGGGGGGGTGGTTTTAATTTAGACTTTTTCCTCCCCGGAGAGGGGTGGGGGGTACTTGACATTTTCGGGGGCGGGGGTAGAATTTTCGGGGAGGGGGCGGACACTGGAAAAAGTATATAATTATATTTTGTTGAATGGGACGGTAGACATGCTTTTTTTTTGGGGGGGGGGTGGGTGGGGGGTGGGGGGGGGGGTGGTGTGTGTGTGTGGGGGGGGGTGGGGGTGAGTGGGGGGTGGTTTTAATTTAGACTTTTTCCTCCCCGGAGAGGGGTGAGGGTACTTGAAATTTTCGGGGGCGGGTGTAGAATTTTCGGGGAGGGGGCGGACACTGGAAAAAGTATATAATTATATTTCGTTGAATGGGACGGTAGACATGTTTTTTTGGGGGGGGGGGGGGGGTGGGGGTGGGGGGTGGTGTGTGTGTGGGGTGGTGTGTGTAGGGGTGGGGGTGGGGGGGTGGTGTATGGGGGGGTGGTGTGTGGGGGGGTGGGGGGTTGGGGTGGTGTGGGTGGGGGTGTGGGTGGGGGTGGGGGTGGTGTGTGTGGGGGGGGGGGGTGGTTTTTGTTTAGAGAAAAGAGACAGCACTATCAACCTAGCGCCCGGTGTATCCTTCCTCAACGGGCCATTTTTCTCGTATAGAAATAAAAAGCAAGTTTGTCACAGCACGTATTATATGTTGCGATCAATGAGTGAAGTTGGCCAATCCGGACAAAGTACGCATTTGGCCAATATCACCTCCCATAGTACGTCCAAAATTCGAAAAAAGCTTTCTTGATTCAGACATTAACCGGCCAGTCCGGGGACCAGCCATGGGTGACCAGCCAAAGTCCGAATTAGAATATCATAAGCAGATTTTGGGTCTTTGTACTCTTATAATAATAAAATTACGGACCGCACTACATTTTTTTCTCATACATTACACAGAAGTGTGTTGGTATTGCAATTGCGGAGATACATAATAATGGTTTCCATGATGATATTTTTGTACTTTCTCTGTTTGGTATGTTTTAGAATAAGATGATAAATAAGATACTATAAAATAAAAAATAAAAACAGCGCATGGGAGTTAGGGTTTTATTTTAATTTGTTTATTTGAGCAATGCACTAACAATACTAACTATCAGATAGCAATCGTATATAGAAAAAAATGTAAACAAAAAGTACAATGTGAGCTGATCATTCAAAATGTAAAAGGTTTGAGTTTTTACAATATCACAGGTGGCTTTAAAATACTGCAGGATGTTTAAACCAGCTAGCTTAAAACTTGTAAAAAAATATCACAAAAGTTTAATAACAAACAGTCCCACACAGCAAACAATGCTTTGATCTACTCATTTGCTTGTTTTAACATTTTACTTCATACATGTTTAAACATGATGAAGTTCACACATAAAATAATGTTTCATTTTATTACTTTTAATAAATTATAGTTTTTAAAAAGACGTTGAGTTTCATTATAGTTTTACGTAACAAACACAATTATTAAAAAGACGATGAATATTTGTTTAGTTTCCATGGGCAAAATAAATTTAAAAATTCTTTAATGGCTAAAGCGTATAAATGAAACATTGGAATGTTCACCGGACTATTTTGTCAACATTATATAATTCGTTATCTAATCTAGATGGCATACATTACAATAATGTAAAAACGTATGTGCTCACAGTGTCATTTTTTGTACTATAAAAAATCAAATCTATTTATAATCAAAATCTTTGCTTTGAATTATTTTTTACCATGTGACTTAATAATAACTGGATAACAGACTACACAAAATAAGCAGCAGTTTGTGGCTTTGGTTCAATTATATCAGCCCTCAGCTCAAAGACGGCTATCATAGTTTAGGCGTACTTTGTTTTTAAAACAATTTTTCCAGCATTTTCTGCAACAAACGAAAAACGTATTGTTATTTATGTTTTCAAACTCCTATATCTGTTGCTCTAACCACCCCTCCCCCGTTTGACTTACGACATGTTTAGGAGATAAACATTAATGTCAACTTTTTTTTCCTCAACACTCGGTTATAAACCCTCGCCTCCACACCCTTTACTATCTTTGTAGATACCCTCACTTAGCACAGCCTAACCCTTAACCCTTCCTTCAAAAATTCTGACTAGCCCCTCACTTCCCTTCCTCATCTAGTCTATGAATCATGGCTTACCCCGCCTTTCTTCAGGCCCTTCTTGAACTCCTTGTCTGAGTCGGACGAGGAAGAGGATGAAGAGGAGCCGCTTCTTTTGTGATCTTTGTGACCCTTGTCTTTGTGACCTTTGCCTTTGTGGCCCTTGCCGTGGTGGCCCTGATCGTGGTGGCCGTCAGTGATGGCTGGTGGGTAAGGCCCTTGTGGGTACCCCCCTTGTGGGTACCCCCCTTGTGGGTAAGGTGGGTAAGGTCCTGGTGGATAAGGTCCTGGAGCGTAGCCTACTTGTGGATATGGTCCTGGTGGGTATGGTCCAGGTGGATACCCTTGTGGGTACGCGCCTGGTGCGGGTGCTGCATCTAAAACAACAAAAAGTAGATTGTAGTAAAACATTTAAGCTTCATATTTCTGAAAGGTTGTTTTTTTTTAAATATCTATCTATATATCTATATATATAATTCTCCTCTTCGAGCCGTTAGAAAACAAGCTGCAAACGCTCTCCCTACCTCCCCACCCCTACATGGTTTTAGTGAGCTGTGTTCACTCTAAATGTTTACAAGCAGAGCCAACGATTTTAAACGTAGGGGGGGGGGGGGGAGGAGGGGGGAGGGAAGGAAGGGGGGGGGTTATGGTCCTTAACGAGCTACTTATAGTGTTTTAAAGAAATATTTTCAGTGTCAGCGTTGGTACTGTCGAATTCACAAATTATGAGTTAGTGAAAATTAGAAACAACTAAATAGCGGCGTATGTTATGCCGCGGGCCGGCTCGTATATATATAATTCTCTTCTGGGTGACGCTAGAAAACAAGCTGTAAACGCGCTCCCTACCACTCCCACCCCTACACGGTCTGGTGAGCTGTGGTTCACTCTAAATGTTTATAAACAGAGCCGGGTTTAATGACGACTATTAGGGGCAGATAATTTAGTTTGAAACGATTTTAAACGTAGGGAGGGGGGGGGGCTAACTAAGTGGAGTTTACTTTAACGGAGGGGGGTGGGGGGAGGGGGGTTATAGTCCTTAACGAGCTACTTATAGTGTTTTAAAGAAATATTTTCAGTGGCAGCGTTGGTTGCGTCGATTTCACAAATTATGAATAACTGAAAAGTAGAAAAAACAACAACTAAATAGCGGCGTATGATATGCCGCGGGTCGGCTCGTAACTATAATTACTATATAAATGGAAAAAGTTTGCACCACTTGTGACATTGATTCTTTACTCCACTAGGAAAAGTATATTTTTATAGCCATCAGTAGACATTTTGGTGATCCAAAACTCGTAAGTCTTTAACCACTGCATATCAGTTTTCTCTTAATCGTGGCCAGGACAGCGCCTAGCCGATTCCGGCAAGTGCTTAATAAAACAGAAATAACAATAACATTCATGGACGCCACGTTTGATTGGCTACTTACTAGAGTTAATAATGTTGATGACGTTGCCGGCGGGAGCGGCGGGCGGGGGCGGGGTCTCCTTCTTCTTCTCCTCTTTCGGCTCGCTTTCACCCTCGTAGAAAGGTTTACCACTCACCAGATCAAAGCCTTTGCCCTTTGCTAAAAAAAAAATACATTAGGATGTTTATGACTTTCATACTTAAAAAAAAATTGCGTCCATTTTGCAACGCGGTCTGAGTTTTTGTGACATGTATCGATAAAAAAAACAGGGTGGGGAGGAGAAGGGGGGGGGGGAATCGGCACCAAGAAGTAACGTCATTTACCAAAGACCCCTAAGCCTAAAACAAAACATCAATCTTTTCTTTACTGAGGCAAAAAATAATAATAATTACCGTTGAAATTTTTAAATTTTAAAACTAAATCCCTTTTTAATATATTGGTTGAGTTTTTAAAAAGCATTCTTCTAATCTATATTATCCTTAGATCCGCCCACTCACACAAGATCCGAAATATTTGAATATAATTCCTATTCTATCCATCTTTCTAATTGGCTCGCTCAGAGGCGTAGCGGGGGGGGGGGGGGTACATATGTCCCCGGACGCAGACATTAGGAGGCCAAAATGTGTTGGAAAAACAAATTGAAAGTTTGAGGGGGAGGGGATGCAAATTGAAAATTTGGGGAGGGGGGGGGTGCAAATTGAAAGTTTGAGGGGTAGGGGTGCAATTGAAAGTTTGAGGGGCGGGTGCAATTGAAAGTTTGAAAGGGGTGTAAATTGCAAGTTTGTCCCCGGGCGCCGGGAAGGGTCGCTACGCGTCTGGGCGAGCTCTACCAAGAACTAAATCTTTGCCTTGTTTTATTAGCTAAAATATAAAAATTAAAATTTAAAAAAAAAAAACCAATCTGCTTCCTACGTACTTGCAGACCCCCTGTAGAAAACCTGGACCCACTCCTTGTGATTGCACATGCTGACCATCAGGTACATTGGCTTCTTGGGATTTTTGGGAATTCCCGTTAGAATGTTGCCGAAGTACTCCGCGTTGCGCGCGAACTCTTTGACGTCAGCGCCGAATCCTACGGTGCCAGAGTCCATGTCGATGTACATGTAGTACCTGATGTGGAATTAGAATGTCATAGTTTCAATACATCGAATAATTCATGTCATACTTTTATAAAATAGGATAGTTCATTCCATAGTTTCAAAACATCGAATAATTCATGTCATACTTTTATAAAATAGGATAGTTCATTCCATAGTTTCATTACATCGAATAGTTCATTAATTCATATCATAGTTTCATTACATCGAATTCTTCATTAATTCATGTCATAGAATTGGATAATTCATGCCATACTTTCATTACATCGAATAATTCATATCACAGTTTTAATACATCGAATAAATCATGTAATAGTTACATTATATAGAATAAATATTGTCAAATTTCAATTAAATCGAATAATTAATGTCATAGTTTCATAAAATCGAATTATGGGTGGAGGGGTGGGGGGGGGGGGTATCATGTTTCACATTGCAATAAAAGGATAACCGTGGGTTGTTGAGGTTTGAAAAGTTCAGATTAGATAGCTAAATGGTGTTACTATCAGAATTAGTGTAAAACCCATTCTAGCAAAAAAAAAATTGTTGTTGAAAATATGTGTGGTGTCTGGCCTTAATGTAATGTATTCCAAAACATTTCGCAAACTACCAAGTCGTGCTTGCCGAGGTTAAGAAAGCTTCTGCCCGTATCTTCTAAACCAGCTGGACACTTACTTGTCAGGCACGGCCAGGTACAGCCTCTGTTGGACTTTGCCAAAGTGGAGAGCACGTTGCTTAGGCATGTCCAGCCCCCAGGACTGGCTGTGGTCACCCACAAGACTGACCCGCCCTTCTCTCTTGAGCTTCACGTCTTCAGATCCCACGCCCACGCACGATGAAACGCCACGGTTGTTTTTCATAGGCCAGATGATCTGTTGATATTAGAGTGACTTTGGTCAAATGAAATTTTCGTACACAAGACAAATGATATACAAGCCTTATGACTTGTTGATATGCAAATGACATTTGCCAAAAAGCGTGTTGATAAAAAAAGCTAAATGAAATATTGATAAAAAGCCAAACAATATTGTAATATAAAAGAGACATTGACCAAATTATTTGTTGATATTATTTGATAATGGCCAAATTACATTTTCTGATTGAACTGAAATTCGCCAAATGACGATTGATATTCAATTGACTTTGATTTAATGGCATATTCAAAAGCCAAATGACATGTTGTAAAAGTGAAATAAGGCTATTGACGTGTTGACATACAAGGGGCATTGGTTTTCCCCCCATAAAATCAGCTATTGCCTTACATTGATGAATTTGGTGTAGTGTGTGGGAGTGGTGGGTAGTAGTGGATAAGTGTGGAGAGCTTTCTCTGTCCACTCACCTGCCACACTCCCTGCATACATACACACCTACCCTGTCAATCCACCTGTCTATTGCCAAGAACACCCTATAACCTACTCACCTAACTACTACACTTATAAAACCCACCACACATTTCGCCTCACCATACCTTTCTACACCGCCCCCACCTGTCCGTTAACCTCAAACACGTGTTTCTCCTCTCCCAGCTCTCCACACACCCCACCTGTCCACTCACAACATCTGTTCACTCACAACACCTGTCCACACACCCACACCTGTCAATTCACCACACCTGTCCACTCACCACACCTGTCCACTCACCACACCTGTCCACTCACCACACCTGTATACTCACACACCTGTCCACTCACCACACCTGTCCACTCACCACACCTGTATACTCACACACCTGTCCACTCACCACACCTGTCCACTCACCACACCTGTATACTCACACACCTGTCCACTCACCACACCTGTCCACTCACCACACCTGTCCACTCACCTCAAACACGTGTTTCCCTTCATGCATCCCAGCATTCCACCTAGCAGCGTCGGTCGTGGTCATCCCCAGCCTCTCCCTGACCACGTGATTGGGCCCAGCGACGTGTATACCATCAGACACATCTGTGAAACCCACGTCCATGGATCTCTTCAACACCAGGTTGTTGGTCCACTCAGGCGGGCCTGACCAGTCAAAGACATACAGGCTGATAGTTACATAACGCCATGGTATTTGTAAGTAAGTGAAATTTGATAAGACTTGTTTTCTAGGCTAATGTTGCTACCCTAACCCTAGACCCAAACATGGAAATGAGATGGAATCTACCTGGAAAGTTAGAGAGGGGGGGGGGGAGGGCTATTGGGAATGTCGAGGAGGGAGATGGAGGAAGAGGTGCTGACCACAGGCAAAACCTGGCAAGAACTCTGATGGCTTGTCCACTAGAGTAGACTTTTTTCCTGTGGAAGGGGGGGGGGCACTTGAAAATTTGGGGGGGACGGACTAAATTTTAAGGGGGAGGGGCGGACACTGGTAAAGTATATATTTTCTATATAAAATATAAATTCCATTTCGTTCGGGTTGGGGGTGGGGGGAGGGGGGCGGTAGACTTTGGACCCCCCTCCCCCCTCGAAGATATTCCTGGAAGAAACTATGTTGCCCAGGACAGGGAGGCGTGGCGAAGATTTTGTTCCTGCCTTATTCTCCACATGTAATCAGGACACAGGGGGTTGACACTGAGTGAAGTATATATTTTCCCTATATTTTTTTTTTCTATTTCGACCGGAGGGAGGTGCCTTGTAATCAACTTGAGGGTTTGTAGGAGGTGTGGCTGGGGGAGGGGGGTAAAAATAGAACTGCATACCTGGGAGTTCAAGTTGAGGAATAAAACAGAACATTATAAATACCTGAATGTTTAAGTTTGTGTGTGTGTGGGGGGGGGGGGTGAGATCAAAATAGAACAGTATAATACGTGGGAATTTAAGTTGAGGAATAAAATGAAACAAAACATTATAAATACCTGAATGCTTAAGTTTGTGTGGGTGGGGGGGGGGGGAGGTGTGAGGTTGAGGAATAAAACAGAACATTATAAATATCTGAATGTTTAAGTTTGTGGGAGGGGGGGGGTGAGATAAAAATAGAACAGTATAATACGTGGGAATTTAAGTTGAGGTATAAAATAAAACAGAACATTATAAATACCTGAATGCTTAAGTTTGTGTGTGTGAGTGTGGGGGGGGGGGGTGAGATAAAAATAGAACAGTATAATAAGTGGGAATTTAAGTTGAGGTATAAAATAAAACAGAACATTATAAATACCTGAATGCTTAATTTTTGTGTGTATGTGTGTGTGTGTGTGTGGTGGGGGGGGGGGGGAGATAAAAATAGAACAGTATAATACGTGGGAATTTAAGTTGAGGTATAAAATAAAACAGAACATTATAAATACCTGAATGCTTAAGTTTGTGTGTGTGTGGGGGGGGGGGGAAGGGGGATAAAAAAAAAGAACAGTATAATCATACGTGGGAATTTAAGTTGAGGAATAAAATAAAACTGAACATTATAAATACATGAATGCTTAAGTTTGTGTGTGTGTGGGGGGGGGGGGGGGGAGATAAAAATAGAACAGTATAATAAGTGGGAATTTAAGTTGAGGAATAAAATAAAACTGAACAGTATAAATACCTAAATGCTTGAGTTTGTGTGGTGGGGGGGGGGGGGGGGGAGGGGGATAAAAAAATAGAACAGTATAAGTATAATCATACGTGAGCATTTAAGTTGAGTAATAAAAGAGAAGAGTAAAATTACCTCGGCGTACGACGTTAGGGTTGACCTTGGTCTCCGAACAAAGGATGACCACCGCGACCAGGCCGATGAGACCACCGACCACCGCCACCACCGAGAAGACCACGGGGTAGGGCTCATTCTCGCCGCTCTCTCCGCTAGGGCGCCTGTGTTTACAAACATAACCTTTGACCCGAGCTCTTCAACATAGGAGTTCATCTTAGAGACTTAACTTTTCCTGACACAAAATTTAGTATAGGTCTAGATCTAGATCTATATACACATACAAGCCTACACATTAAAAATCTAATCTTCGATCATCAATTTAAGTTCTTTCCTGTCATAATAATGATATGGTTCCATAGCCTAATAGACCATAGTAGTCCCACTACTACTCATATTTTTAAATACCAATTTAAACTAATTAATTAACTACCTTTCTACCAGTGTTAAGTCTAAATATTAAAGTAAAATGTCCTTACCCCTCTACAGCTGTGAAAAAAAAAAAGTTGAATTAATAGTAAAATTGAAACAAAATTTTATATTAGGCCTAATTAGAACAGAGCAATTATAAACCAACAAAATTAAATAACAAATTAGAAAATTTAAAACATCTTTTTAAAAAAAAATTCAACATTTTAATTGGGTATTTAAATCGTAGTATAGGATTAAGAAAAACGCAGAGTATATGAAAATATTTTTAGATTCCCCGAAAAATATATTTCAATGTATGCCACCATAAAGGAAGGACACGCTTCGTTAGACGCCCCCCCCCCTCCCCCCCACCCCCACCACACTATCGAGTTGATTGTTCTTCAATAACATACAAGGACTTAGATCAAAGTTCTGATATACCAGATACCTTCCCCCCCCCCCCCCCCCCCCCCCCCACACTCACAACATGCAATCGACTTTATTGTTCGTCAATGACATACAAGGACATAGATCAAATTTCGTAATAACAAATATCAAAATGTAACTACGCATTTAATTTTTAAAGTCGCATACAATACGTGTCTCTGATAATTGTGAATGTAATGAATGAAAATATATAATTATTTATTCAGTTATGTATTTCTAATTAAAATTATAATCATGGCATGGGGCAACGTCACCACACAGCCTTTGAGTTCATTGAATCTTATTTCTGCTACAACTACTCCCCCACCCCTGATCCTCCCCTGCCCCCCCCCCCCCATACCCCCAACTCCTCCTGTACGAGCTTGTCAAAAAATTTGTCTCCACTCAGTAATAAAGAAAAGCCTAGTTCTAGTAATCACGTGATCTTACTTTCAATATCACAGATTTATTGCTGCTTTCCAAGTAATCCGGCTTTGTTTGCTAACAACTGCACCCTTCACTCTTATAAAAACTGTTAAACATTTTACGATCTATCATTGCTAAAACCCCCACCCTTCTCTCTTATAAAAACTGTTAAACCTTTCACGATCTATCAATGCTAACACCCCCACCCTTCACTCTTATAAAAACTGTTAAACATTTTACGATCTATCATTGCTAACACCCCCACCCTTCACTCTTATAAAAACTGTTAAACCTTTCACGATCTATCATTTCTAACACCCCCACCCTCCACCCTTATAAAAACTGTTAAACCTTTCAAGATCTATCATTTCTAACACCCCCACCCTCCACCCTTATAAAAACTGTTAAACCTTTCACGATCTATCAATGCTAACACCCCCACCCTTCACTCTTATAAAAACTGTTAAAACCTTTCACGATCTATCATTTCTAACACCCCCACCCTCCACCCTTATAAAAACTGTTAAACCTTTCACGATCTATCAATGCTAACACCCCCACCCTTCACTCTTATAAAAACTGTTAAACATTTTACGATCTATCATTGCTAACACCCCCACCCTTCACTCTTATAAAAACTGTTAAACCTTTCACGATCTATCATTTCTAACACCCCCACCCTCCACCCTTATAAAAACTGTTAACCCTTTCACGATCTATCAATAAGGTCGGTAGATAAGAAAAACCAACAGCGGCTAAACCCATTGAACTGGTGCATTAGTTGCACACTGAACCTTGTTTTCTCAGCACGGCCGATCGACTTAGTCGTGGCTTAAGTCCTTTGTATGATCAGAAGACGTTTCATAAAGAAAAAATTCAGCTAGCGCCACACATAAATAACTTGTTTAATAACTTAGGAGGCTTCTGTTGAATTATGTTCAAGGTTTTGTAAGAAGTGCCCCGGATAACGAGCTTACCGTGTTAAAAGGTTTCATTCTACGAACGCAACGAGTTAAAATCTTTCATGTTAAACTTTCCATGTTATATATATTTCATGTTACGAACTTTTCATGTTACATATATTTCATGTTATGAACGTTCCATGTTACATATATTTCATGTTATAAAAGTTCCATGTTACATATATTTCATATTGCAAACGGTCCATGTTGATTGGTTAGGGGAAGGGAGGGGGGAAGTCAACCCCCTCCTGTGAAGCCACCCCCTGGATCCGCCTATGATCCTGTGTTAAAACGTTTCATATTATTGACTTCCTATCGACCCAAATACTGTCTTGGAACACAAAGGTGTTTTATTTAAAACAAGACAATCTAATGCTCTATCGCAGATCCAATGACTGCTTATTCCCCGAAACTCGAAACGATTTGCAATTGCCGGTTGACTAACTATCAAAAGCCGGTTCCAATATAACTATCGTTGTAGATTATAACCGCCGTGTTTTAAGACGCCTTTGTCTGTTTGTGTCCTTCTAGTATATAGTTTTAGGCTGTTTCTGTACAATCTATTCTCTATTTCGATATTATCTAGAGTCTATTTCGATACAACATAGGCTACTCAAGGAAGCTTAATACAAATGAGATGTTTCAAGTGGGTAAAAATTCATTTTACTTCCAGGAAAAATTGATACTAGATTGTTTAGCGCATTGTATGAACATTAAAATAAAGGAAAGCATAGCTCCCATTACAGATCTAAAGGTCCATAGGGTAGATGAAGTAGAGTTAATATTTTTTATTCTCGACCTCGGTATATGAAGGGATGGTGTGGTCACCACTATGCCCCGACGTGTTGACTTTGCCCAACTTGAGTCAGGTACCCATTAGAGCTGGGTGGACTCACGGACGTCCTACATTCCAGAGTCCGGACGGAGATCCGAACTCGAGACCTTCGAGAGTTAACCTTCTAAACACGTCGCTTAGAAATTTAACCAAACATATTCAACCGTGGCATTTGAAGCAATTGAAAAGTGAAAATATTTACCGTGATTGCTTAGAGAAATTCACTTTAAACAAATTTTCAAAGACCACTGCAATGGTTACATTAATTCTTACATACAACTCCACATAAACGCAAAACTAACTACAACGCGTGACATCTATATCAGCGGTTTCCACTCCTCCCCCCCCTCTCAATGTTGACTTGGCTAGTATAAATTATATCCTTGTAGTAGTTCAAAATTCTAGTGCTAATTTCAACTTTTAAAAAATGAGTTTAGAGAAATTGTAGGAAAATAAAACCTGAGTTAGGTAATTATTTAAACACAGACCTCGCTAAATTCTAACGAAAACTTAGTTGCGCTGTTGTATGCTAGATGTTGACACTTTGTTATTAAAAAAAAAAACCCAACTTAACGTCTAATAATTGAAAGGTATAAATTCAACGATGAATTTCAGAAAACCTAAATATATTGCATGCTGCAGTAGGTCTAACTACGTTCAACTTTATAAAGACGATTCGAATAAACACTAACCTTAGTTATGGTTTAAGATGAGTTATTGTTTTGTTTTTGTTGTTGTTTTTTTTTTGTTTTTAAAAACTCACCAGCGATGTGACATGCCACCAGCGCAGCAGCAACGAGCAGGGCGTGACTCCACGCCATTGGACAGAGATCTAATCCCAGAGAGAAGCAAAAGTTGAGCATTAGTAACCAACAACCTGGCGGGGGGGGAGGGGGGGGGGGTTAAGGTGGTGGGGCGGGGGGGGGGGTTAAGGTGGTGGGAGTGGCACCACGGTCGAGTGGTAGAGCTCTCGAGTGTTTAAAGTCTCGAGTTCGAGTCCGCAGGTTTTGAGTCAACGTTTGAGGGGGGGGGGGGGGGGGAAGCAGGCATAGGGGCTGCATGGTTTGACTGCACAAACTCCCTTAAAAGTTTAAACAATCAGATAAACTCTACTTCATCTGCTTTTATAACATTGTAAGTTTAGATTTAAAAAGGGGATTTCCATACTGAAAATGTGACAGTAAGTCTACCGGTATATCAGAAAAGGGAGACAACAACAAACAACACGACAGAAATTGCAACAAACTTTGTGTTATCATGCACGAATTATAATGATTTATTCTGAAGTTTACTGATGTAGCTGAATAGCACAATCACTGGTACAAGTCTATGCTAACACAATCAGTTTTAGTATTTAAATAATGCAACGTTTTAGAAGTTGTGATGTGCAGGTATGTGTTTTTTTAAAATGCAGTTGAAATGTTTAGAAGCAAAACTAAATGTGTTCACATGTGCAAACTTATTTAAACTTTAAAATGGCTATTAAAACATACTTAAATTAAAAAAAACATAAATAATCAAAAGTAAACCATCTCACATATATAATCTTACATATTTATCTAAAATTTATTTATAATAAATCGTCTAAAACAAATCATCAAAAATACGTTATCTAAAAAGATTATCTAAAATAAATTATCTAAAATAAATTATCTAAAATAAATAGTCTATAAATCAGTTAAACTAAATAAATCCTCTGAAACAAACGATCTGAAATAAACCAGACTGACCGTTCAATAACGCCCAACGTGCCCACAGGAAAGTGAAAGCCCAGCGCAGGCCAGATAAAAATATACCCGGCACCAAATCGAGCGCCTCTCCACACACAATGGTAACCAAAAGGGCAACGCACAAACAATTTCAGTTGGTTTTATATCCTAACTGTACTGATCGCTGATTCTCGCCCTTGGACGCAGGGGCGTAGCCGCACCATTCGGCTTGAGGGGGAAATATTGATTTTTATTTTTACGCTTCTATATTTATATAGAAAGAGGAAAGTAGGTAGGCTAAAATAAACTTGGAAGAAGTCAATTGTAGGAGAAGCAGGCGGAATGTCGTGGACCCGACTTTGAAGAATGGCACAGAATTGAGTTGGATCGAAAGGCTTGGTTGTGTCCGTATGCTCCACGTGGAGTCCACATGAATAATGATGATGATATGTAGGCCTACATATTTATAAGGGTCGGGGTTTAGCGAAAGAGCGCATGGTTGACAACCAGAAATAGCCCAGTTTAAACCCCAGGGTAGAAAACTGGGGACAGAGGCCCACCAAAGGGATAAAACTCTGAAATCAAACAGGGGATACGATTATCAACTCAGGCTTTTCTTTGGTTGACTCTGCAACCAAAACTTAATCGGTATGCTTTGGATTGATATAGGGACGCATGGGCATGATCACTCATGATCTTATCGTCTGATGCCCTGAAGATTCGTCTTCCGAGGCAAAACGGATCCAAATCTTCGACCGTCTTTCTTCTTCTTCGTTCTTAATTTTAGTGTTGGAAGAGATTCCGTCCAACACAATTAAGTATTACGTGTCATCTTTTAGTGCACTATTTAGGCTGTTGACTCTGATTTCAGCCTGCTTTTCCATAGCCTTTGTCCAACCAAAATCAAACTATAAGGCAGCAGCTGTTTGATTTTGGAGTTGTCCCTCCTAGAAGAGTTGCTGTCCCCAGCTAACGAGCCTCATCTGACCGAGGGTTTGCACAGCCTTTAGCTCAGTGGCGTAGGCAGGCGGGGGTTAGGGGGGGTCATAACCCCCCCATAGACCCCTCGGTATATATATATATATATATATATATATATATATATATATATATATATATATATATATATATATGGTGCAAATCGAAAGTTTGAGGGGGGGGGGGTGCAAATCGAAAATTTGTCCCCGACCCCGGGTAAAAATTGGACCCCCCCCTTGAGACGATCCTGGCTACGCCACTGCTTGAGCTAACCGACCCGACCACGCCGACCTCCCTTCAACCGTCCCAGCAGCGCCTTTGTCAGTACGATGTACAAGTAGTCGATAAAGTTCAAATAGCCAATAGAAAACCATGTAACACAGTGGCGTATTGATCATTCCCTGACGTCGTTACTAACACGCGGTTGATAAGATAAACAAATCATTTCGATGGTGTATTTAATTAAAGGGGGACAAGCATATGAATAAATGAGGATTTGTTGAATTTTAAAACAACCAAGTTATTAGTGTAGTAATCAAGGTTGACATATAGATCTACATCTGAAAGAAACACTGATCGTATAGTAACAGCATTCACTACCATACTCGAGGAAGCTTAGGACTTTACTTTTGTGTATATGATTAACTATGTGTCTCTCCGTAACGCACAATCCTGGCTGCTGTATATTTCTACTTATTTATGTAACTGTTGTGACGGCATGGCTAGGTGGTAGAGCGCTACACTGCCAACTCAAAAGTCTCGAGTTCGAATCCGGGTTCAAGTCTAGAAGTCCGCCCAGCTCTGATCGGTACCTGACTCACGTTAGGGAAAGTAAAGGCGGCTGGGCATAGTGCTGACCACCAAATCCCTTTAAATGCCGAGGTCACATCGGGGTTTGGTTAAAGAAAAGAATAGTGTAAGTATTTTTTTCTAGCTTAGTCAACCAATACCCATTTAATATAATACGTCAAGGGATTGGTGGGTCGGGTCCAGGTAAGAACCTTCTGGTGAACGATTCCAGATACCTTGACACTGTCACGGCACCGTTTTATGAAAGAGTTGACCCAGTTTATGGGTCACCCAGGAAGTGTGTGTGTGTGTGTGTTCAGGCGGGGGGGGGGGGGGGGGGGCATAGAGAATAGTTGTAACGTCGCAATAAATTGACTATTTGTGTATTTCCTTGTATGCACCTGATTTTAAAAGTGAAACCACACCTGTTCCTGCCACCCCGAACTTACCCCCCACCCACACAAACCCCACTCCACAACACACCCATTTTTAACTACCAACAACCCGGATTCAGCCTCAGTGTTATAAAATATAAATGACCCGGTTGAGTGCTAGCATAAAAAATGACTTGTAAATCATACCTGCGATATATTTTTAAAGTGGGTGATTATGGTAAATGCATACCCGGGGTATAAGGCTGTGGGCAACACATGCCTAGGACATAAGGGGAGATGATCGTCAAAACATACCTGTGGCATAAGGGGAGATGATGGTCAACATACCTGGGGCATAAGGGGAGATAAACACATACCCGGGCATAGGGGAGATGATGGTCAACACATACCTGGGGCATAAGGGGAGATAAACACATACCCGGGCATAGGGGAGATGATGGTCAACACATACCTGGGGCATAAGGGGAGATAATGGGCACACATACCTGGGGCATAAGGGGAGATAAACACATACCTGGGTATAAAGGGAGATGATGGTCAACACATACCCGGGCATAAGGGGAGATAAACACATACCCGGGCATAGGGGAGATGATGGTCAACACATACCCGGGCATAGGGGAGATGATGGTCAACACATACCTGGGGCATAAGGGGAGATAAACACATACCCGGGCATAGGGGAGATGATGGTCAACACATACCCGGGCATAGGGGAGATGATGGTCAACACATACCTGGGGCATAAGGGGAGATAAACACATACCCGGGCATAGGGGAGATGATGGTCAACACATACCCGGGCATAGGGGAGATGATGGTCAACATACCTGGGGCATAAGGGGAGATAAACACATACCCGGGCATAGGGGAGATGATGGTCAACACATACCCGGGCATAGGGGAGATGATGGTCAACACATACCTGGGGCATAAGGGGAGATAAACACATACCCGGGCATAGGGGAGATGATGGTCAACACATACCTGGGGCATAAGGGGAGATAATGGGCACACATACCTGGGGCATAAGGGGAGATAAACACATACCTGGGTATAAAGGGAGATGATGGTCAACACATACCCGGGCATAAGGGGAGATAAACACATACCCGGGCATAAGGGGAGATAAACACATACCTGGGTTTAAAGGGAGATGATGGTCAACACATACCCGGGCATAAGGGGAGATAAACACATACCCGGGCATAAGGGGAGATAAACACATACCCGGGCATAAGGGGAGGTAAACACATACTTGGGTATAGGGGAGATGATGGTCAACACATACCTGGGGCATAAGGGGAGATAATGGACAACACATACCTGGGCATAAGGGGAGATGATAGTCAACACTCACCTTTGGCATATAGGGAGGTTATTGTAAATATACACCAGTGGCATAAGGGGAGATAAAAACAATGTATGGGTTCTACATGTTAATGTATGCAATATCAGGTGGATGAAACGGACAAGAGACTTAAAAGTAAACAAAACCATCTCAGTGCGCTACAAAGTTATAAAGACAAAGAATATCCCGTGAATGCCATGATTATTATTAATAATTGTTAATCTTCATGTAGCTTTGGAAGCATTGAAAAAAATTCTAATCAGGAAGATCTACAAGAGTTAGAGCACATTATCATCACCGAGCTAGGAAAGTATGAAAAAGATATTGTACGCCGTTGCAATGAAATTGCACGGAGAGTCACAAATGAATCTATAGCCTTGATGCATATCAGCCTTAAAGATATGGCTTTGCAAAATTTGGTAATGAAAAAGGAAATAGAGTTTCATAAAAAAGAACAAGAAGAACTGAGGGCTACCAATCAACAACTACAAGAAGAAGTTGAGAGGCTGCTCAAAAATCCATTATCAAATCTCAGGCTTCCTGAATTCTTCCCAAAAACTTCAAAGTGTACCCCAGATATGGATGTGGTTTTGGATATCCCAAAACAAGAATGGTTGCCCATTTAATGTGCATGTTACTTGTGAGGTTTGTTGATGTACACTTTATTGCTGGTTTTGTGTAACTTGCTCCAGAAAATTTTGAAATTTCATCAGAACTAAATGCAGAAACAATTTGTCTATCAGATTAACCTCATCAATTGATTACGAGACTACTTATGAATATTAATTTTACTTGTTAATTCCACATCTCCAGTTTTTATTGACAACTGAATGGGCATTTTGAAATTATTTTAAAAAAATAATGATAGTTAATAAAAGAAGATTTAAAAAAAAAAAACCAAAAAAAAAAACCACCCAAACTCTAACAAGTTATAATTCAGAGAAATGGTAAGAAAAACATGCTTCGAAATCTGTTAATAACCTTTACATTCAAATCTCGTGGAGTTAAAAATAAACAAAATAAACCCAATACATAGGGTAAAACTTTTATTTAAAGTTTACAAAAATCCTTGACAATTTCTTTAGGTTCTGTTCAGTTTTGAACCTGTTGTAAAGTATCCAAGAAGATACGTCATAAACTGGGTCGGTTTCTTTCAGAAAAGCAGTTCACGATGAGGTGCGTATGAACGGTAACCAAACAGGAAGTGTTTAATGCGGGTGTGTTACTTTTATAAAGGGAGGTAAACTAGAGTAAAGTTAATTCTATGGGAAATAATTCATCATTTATTTTACTTACACATACTCACGCACAAATATACACCCATATATATTGATATATGTATATATCAGTGTTTCTTCCAGACTCTTTTCTCCGGGGGGAAGGGGCACTTGAAATTTTCGGGGGGGGGGGGGGGGCGGTAGGCTTTCTTCGGGGGGGGGGGGGCGGACACTGTTAAAAGTATATATTTTCTATATAAATTATATAACGTTCGGGGGGGGGGGGCGGTAAAATTTTTTCGGTGGGGGGGGGGGGGGGCTCCCCCCGAAGAGATGCCTGGAAGAAACTCTGGTATATATGGTATATATATATATATATATTTCATATATATAAAAATAAAAAAATAATATATGAACAAATATTAAAATTTATGAATAACATATTTAAGGTTCTAGTTTTTACAAACTTCATAACATGGCATTCATTCAGCAACCCTTTAGCAATGTTAATGTATAATACTTGGTCGATAATGAATCAAATTGATCGAATGCTGCAAATAGTCAAATTGGGCATAATGGATTCGCTATTGATTTATTGAGTTATTGACTAGGTCACGTGACGAAATAAAATTGGAACCACCAACACGGAGAGTTCCGAACACGTTACGCTACTTAGTTTTGCCGCTCTTTGCAAGTGTCACTCTCTTTCATAAGGCCAGTGTAAAAACTAGTCAACTACACTGGGCCATTGGTCTAAAATGAGGTCACAGAATGATACGAAAAAAAAGGTTTTGGATATTAGCAGGGCAGGGGTTATAATTTCATGGTGAAGGGGAAATAACAAGTAATAGTTTTTAATTAATCAGTTCGATTTGTGGAATCACCAAGGACAGTGTTTCTTCCGGACTCTTTTCTCCTTGGCTAAAATGTACAGGGGGGTGGGGGGAGGGGGGGCTGGGGAGGGGGGGCGGACACTGGTAAAAGTATATATTTTCTATACAAATCCTATTTCTATATAAATCCTATTTGTATATAAATCCTATTTCGTTCGAAGAGTTGCCTGGACGAAACACAGATCAAGGATTAAACTGAACAATATCGATTTTAAAACAATCCAGCAAGACTATACAATTTGATGCATGGAAAACAAGGTCAGTTTAAGAAAAAGAAATTCAAACATTCAAATCTATCAAACAATCTAGCTGGAGACTTCAAGTGAGCGAATGATTTGAGTTCCCACTGAAACAAATATAACTAAAACTATAACAAAACTATAAAATTTGATGAGAACAAGGTTAATTTATGAAAAAAAAAATCAAACATTAAAACTAACAAACAAGCTAGCTGGAGATTTCAAGTGAGCGAATGACTTGAGTTCCCACCAGTTTCTTCCAGGCATCTCTTCGGGGGGGGGGGGGGGGGGGGGCGGGCTGTCTCTCTCCCCCCCCCCCCCTCCCCCTGAGAAAAAAGTCTGGAAGAAACACTGGTTCCCACCGAACTAACAAACTCCCCCTTTTGGATTCTGATTAGCTAGGCAGGATGAAGAATTAAGGATGTCTAACGCCCATTGCGTTAGGTTTTTTTTTTTTTAAAACAAGAGTGACAATTTGGCTAAAAAATAATAAACTCCGGGGTTGGCAAGGGGTTGGCAAAAGAGTGGTTCATCATTTGGCCATATTGTCTGTAAATGTAAACTTACACGGAGGAGGTAACGATAGTGATATTTTTTATGACATACCAAATTATGGTACATTCTGGAACTCCGTGTGACCTTGAATGACCTTGATGCACTAGAAGACTGGTCTCACAGCAATGACTGGGAGCAAGAAGAGACCAGCTTGAATTATTATACAGAGTAACGGCTTTTTCACTTAAAAATAAAGTGAACGTTGAATGTGGTCTCTCTTTGTGTACTTTTGATGATGTGGTGATCATTATATTAAAACACACACACAGATATATGTATATATTTAAATATATGTATATAATATATATATATATATATATATATATATATATATATATATGCATGTATATATATATATGTATATATATATTTATTTATATTTGTACGTGTATAGGATATACAAATATATAGGATATATATATATATATATATATATATATATATATATATATATATATATATATATATATATATATATATATATATATATTCCCTACGTCACCAGTCACCATAACAAAGAATTGCAACAGTCGAACAATTGAGGCTTAGGTTGACATTTAGCCAACCATGACGAGGTAAATAATATAAGAATAAAGTGGGGAAATGTTTTGACAGACTTATTTAAAAATCTGACTGGGATACAGCTTGTTTAGGTGAATATAATATTTTAGACAAAAAAAATCATTATTTTGTTTTTATTGTCAATCTTATTTTAAAATGTGATTTAGTTTAATTAAATTCTAATTTATGTATGTATCAAAACATTTGTTGTGTATTTAATGTCACATCTATTCTCCGGCGCAAACGTGTGTAACTAAATTCAGACGAACTAAGAGAACTTAATAAATCAGTTTATCTTTCATTTTCACAACGTTTACGTTTAAACAATACTCTTGTTTTTTTTTTAATAGAAAAAAATTGCAGTGAAATTATTAACTCTGTTTAATATAAATCCAGTTTTTTTCGTTGAAATGTTGACTTTAAAAAAAATTATAACCGAACGTTGTTACCATTTGAAGAAATATCAGCACTCATAGAAACTATTATTTCAATGAACTATGTTGGTTTCGTACATTTTCATAAATGATTTTTTTTTCATCTTTTTTGTTGATTAATATTAATAGATATTAATATTAATTATGAGTTTTATAATGTCTTTAACAATTTTTTTTTTTTTAAAAATACGAAGTTTTGTTAACCACACTGAGATTCCTTTGTGAAACTAATATTTTACTGTTCAAATTTAATTTTTCTACTGCGTTTTAAAACGTCTGTCCTTTCAACATTGTTTAACATATTCTTGAATAATACTGTTACGATATATCATAAAAGTAGAGTCATTTCGTTAGTGCATGGTTGTACTTGAGTTTTTGACGTGTTTCTATAAATATCCGTAAAAATTATAACATCAAACTGTTTTTTAAAAATAGTATATTAGTAAGTCTTTGAAGCTATTTATAGCATAAAGACATTGGGTAATTCGCCAATTTGGATCAATAAAAAAAATCAATATCTCGATACAGTTCAAGAATCGCTGCTAGCTATAGGGCTGGTGATGTGTTTGTTCCGTATGTGTGCAGCACATATTTTGTTTATGTGTGTAGTTAAACGCTCTTACAACACATTGGTATTCGCTAGTGGTGTTTAACGTTTTTAGAACTAAAGCTTAGACCAGGAATTTCAACAGAGATAATTAATTTGATCATTGACATCGTTATCTAGACAGGTCAGTAGACTTATAACAGACGAAGTCTTTAACATTCGGTGTATTTAAAGAAAAAGTAAAGTTTCTTCTTGTAATTGATGTTTTAATTATTAATCTAAACAACGTGGTTTTTTTTTTAATTTTATTTTAAAAAGCTGAAACGTATTGTGGAAGTTATGAAGAAGATGATATGATGTTATAATAATTTAACGGCTAGTGTTTTTATGATTCTGATTAAAACTATTTCAGTTCACGTAGGGCGTTATGTTGTCTTTTTTTTTTGAGAAAGCGGTTTGTTTGTGTGTGAATGTGTGTGTGTGTGTGTGTGAATGTGTGTGTGTGGGGGGGGGGGGTGTAATATATGTTTGTTATTGATTTGTTTTTAAGGGGTGATTTAGGGAAAAAAAAACTTTTTTTCAAAAGTTTGATTAACAAAATAATTTTTTTATTTATTTCAACATTTTCAGAGATATTTTCGTAGCTGATACCTACACGGAGCCTACACCAAAAACAAAGAAAAGACCCAACAACTACAACGGGAAGTTGGGGCAGTAAAGAAATGCCAAAAGTCAACCCCAGTGTCAATGTTACAGGTAATGTTTAAATTTTGAATGTTTAAATAAAATGGCGTCATTCTTGGGGAATAGCAGGTGCGCCCCCCCCCCATCTCCATTTTCTAGATGTAAAATAAGCTTCTAACTTTTTCATACATATTTTAGTTGTCTTAAAAACTGTCCCCTTGTGAGATATGTTATGTGTTAAAATAACTTTGTTTTACTGTATATATTTACTGCTGAAAATATGTGATTCGAATCGTGTGTTTTCTTGTTGTCTCTAATCACATTTTCAGTGTCTCATCAGAGATTTAATCATTGTTTAAGACAGAGATATTTCTTTCACATCCTTGCTTTAGCCTCACCATTCCATTCATCTTTACGGGTTAACGATGACTTAGTAAAATATTCCAATAATAACTAAAATCATCATCACGTTTTCCGTTCGTGCCCAAGACACATGGAGCAGACGAAGTAGAGCTAATCTGTTTCTGGGACCTAGGCATATGAAGGGAATAGTGTGGCCAGCACTATGACAAGCCTCTCTTACTTTCCCCTAACGTGAGTTAGGTACCCATCAGAGCTGGGTTGACTCAGAGACGGTATATGACTTGAACCCGGATTCGAATTTTGGGTTAAAAGTCTAGCTCTCTACCCCTAGGCGACGCCATCCCCAACAACTAAAATACTCTTATTAAAAATGTTGACTGAAAGATGTAGATGATTGTAGGTTTTATTGACTGTAATGTTCTAATAACTTCATGTTATGACAACCAATAAAAGTTACAGATGACTGAAAGTTAATGATGACTGAAAGCTTTAAATGACTGAAAAATGATTGAAAGTCTCCAAAACCTCTCCAGGGCCACCCGAATGGACCCGGAACCTGATATTCAAAGAGGAACTGAACGGCGGTTTCACGGACCTGTCTGACGGGTTCTCGGCCGTCACCAAGTACCACATCGTCAGGGAACGGAAGGGCGCGACCGTCACGGATGGGCTCGGTGGTCGACGGGGATGACGGCGGGGAAACACGTTTTCCAGGTGAGTAGGGTTAGAACTTGGTGGAGTAGAAATACTAGCAGCTACACGTCTAAGGAATAGGGTCTCTGTCAGACCCCCCCCCCCCCGCCTCCCGAAGAAAGTCTACCGCCCTCCAACAAAATGGAATTTATATAGAAAACATACTTTTACCATTGTCCCCCCCCCCCCACCGGAAAATGTAGTCCGCCCACCCCCCACCCCCTACTTGAAAAGAAAATATCAATGACCCCCTCCCGAAGAAAAAAGTCTGGATGAAACTTTTTTCTCCGGGGGGGGGGGGGCACTAGAAATTTTCGGGGGGGGGGGGGGCGGTACACTTTCTTCGGGGGGGGGGGGCGGACACTGTTAAAAGTATATATTTTCTATATAAATTATATACATTTCATTTTGTTTGGGGGGGGGGGGCGGGTAAAAAAATTTCGGGGGGGGGGGCTTTGCCCCCCCCCCCCCCCCCCACCCCGAAGAGATGCCTGGAAGAAACTCTGCCTCCCCCGTTCATACGCATCCATAAAAGTCGATTTTTTCGGACACCCGTCTCCCCCCTCCGCGTGGTCGTCATAAATAGATGATCCCCTACTGGTGTAGTTACACTTTCAGGAATAAAACATGATGGAATAGCAATACTAGCAGCTACACGTCTAAAGAATAGGATCTGGTGTTTTTAAATTGATATATATTATTAGCTACTGGCGTAGTTAACTTCTATAGAGTAGAAATACTAGCAGCTACACGTCTAAAGAATAGGATCTGGTGTTTTTAAATTGATATATATTAGTAGCTACTGGCGTAGTTACACCTTGAGGATTAGAACTTGATGGAGTAGAAATACTAGGAGCTATAAGTCTAAAAAATAGGAAACGATTATTTTAAGTAGCTTGGCAATATTAGTTACTGGCGTAGTTATACATTCAGTACTCATTACTTCATTATCTTTTACTCAGTTATTTTGAACAGTATGGCCTTTGGTAGCCACGTTCAACCCCCCCCCCTCCCCTTACGATATTGTCGTAAGGCTATATTACATCTGAGCCGAATTGTGGTTTAAGGCGGTGGATACTATCTGAATGTTAAACACGACACCAATTCAATTTAAGAGCATGCAGTTTCATCCTATATTGCTTCAAAAAAAAAAAACAATTTATAATTATTTCACAACTGACCACACCTGACCACAACTGACCACAACTGACCACACCTGACCACAACCGACCACACCTGACCACACCTGACCACAACTGACCACACCTGACCACACCTGACCACAACTGACCACAACTGACCACAACCGACCACACCTGACCACACCTGACCACACCTGACCACACCTGACCACACCTGACCACACCTGACCACAACTGACCACAACCGACCACACCTGACCACACCTGACCACAACCGACCACACCTGACCACACCTGACCACAACTGACCACAACTGACCACAACCGACCACACCTGACCACACCTGACCACACCTGACCACAACTGACCACAACTGACCACAACTGACCACAACTGACCACAACTGACCACAACTGACCACAACTGACCACTAGTAATTGGTTGTTGACTGACCCCCAGGTGTACTGGCCCGACGAGGGTAACCGGGGCACCTGCTCGTGTGTGGGGGTGGGGTCAGCTGACGTCCTGCTCAAGCAGCCGGGCCGGGTCAGTCTGGTGGGTGACCACAGCCTGTCCTGGGGCCTGGACCTGACCAAGCGGCGCTCCATCCACTTCAAGAAGATGGAGCAGCGCCTTCACGCCCGCGTGCCGGAAATGTAAGTTGGGTGTGGGTATGTGTGATGTGTGTCAGTGTGTCTGCAGAACTCCATTCCATTAAAGTAAGTTGGCTGTGTGTGTGGGTCCCATGTGTGTGTATGTGTCTGCAGACCCCCATTCCATAAAAGTAAGTTGTGTGTGTGTGGGTCCCATGTGTGTGTGTGTGGGTCCCATGTGTGTGTGTGTGGGTCCCATGTGTGTGTGTGTGCCTGCAGACCTCCATTCCATTAAAGTAAGGTGTGTGTGTGTGGGGGGGGGGGGGGGGTCCCATGTGTGTGTGTGTGTGTGTGCCTGCACACTCCCATTCCATTAAAGTAAGTTGGCTCTGTGTGTGTGTGTGTGTCCCATGTGTGTGTGTGTCTGCAGACCCCCATTCCATAAAAGTAAGTTGGGCGTGTGTATGTGCCATGTGTGTGTGTGTGTCATGTGTGTATGTGTGCATACAGCAAAGTTTCTTCACCTCCCCCACCCACCCCTCCCCCCCCCCCTAATCTCTGTAATCTTCCCCCCAGTTTCTACATGTACGTAGACCTGGACGGAGGGAACATCGGCTTTGGGGATGACGTTGTCCTACACCAGAAGTCCGCGGAGTTCTACGGCCAAATACTGACCAACATCCCAAAGAACAGCTCGCGACCTCTGTACGTCATGGTCAGTTCCTGCAACCCAGGAGAGCAGATTCATGTCTACTATAGGGGCACCGCAGGTCAGTTCAAGGTCAACGTTATGGTATTAAATGTTACAAGGGCATCAATGGTAAGTTCAAGGTCAACGTTATATGGTATTAAATGTTACAAGGGCATCGATGGTAAGTTCAAGGTCAACGTTATGATATGGTATTAAATATATTACAAGGGCATTGATGGTAAGTTCAAGGTCAACATTATGTTTTTATATTAAATATGTTACAAGGGCATCAATGGTAAGTTCAAGGTCAACATTATTATTTGATATTAAATATGTTACAAGAGCACCGCTTGTAAGTTTGTGGTTAGCATATGTGTTATGCTCGCTCACTTGTTTCAATGAGTAAAAACTGTTGTTTCATATGTTGTTGTTTTTATGTCCTACATGAAACTGACTATGAAACAGTAACAAATCCACAACGGTTAATGTCTGTTGTGTGAATGTTGAGAAGATAAAACAATCAGTTTACATTTACAAAACTTTCAGTTCCCTCTGGTGGGTTTGACCTCTGCTACCCAATCCAGCCAATGGAGTTTCAGCAGTTTCAACATAAACAACAACAACAACAACAGATTCCGTACATTGGCTTCAACCCAGGTAAATATAGCACTGTTATGGCTTGTTTTACCTATTTGATGGAGACCCTTTAGACATATTTAACATAGTGGAAATTATGGGACGGCGTGGTTTAGAAATAGAGCGATAGACTGCTAACTCGAAAGTCTCGAGCTCGAATCCAGGTTCAAGTCAGTAGACCGTCCCTGAGTCCACCCAGCTCTGATGGGTACCTAACTCACGTTAGAGAGAGTAAAGGCAGCTTGGTACAGTGCCGACCAGATAATCCCTTCTAAAGCCGAGGTCAAGAAATATATGAAATCTACTTCATCTGCCCTATGGATCGCAATGTCTAAAGCGGAATCTTCAATTTACTTTTCAACATAACCGAAATGCATAAGAAAATCTATTCTTTTTGTATTTCTGAGCGAGGCGGTGAAATAGTTAAAATTCATCAGCTTTTAAAAATACATTTCACAAAATGTTAAAAAACATTCCCAAGTGTGTGATGAATATCATTAATAAAATTGTGTATAATATTGTAAATAAAATTGTGTATAATATTGTTAATACAGTTGTGTATAATATTATTAATAAAATTGTGTATAATATTGTTAATAAAATTGTGTTTAAAATTGTTAATAAAATTGTGTATAAAATTGTTAGTAAAATTGTGAATAATATTGTTAATAAAATTGTGTATAATATGTGTATTTCCAGCGCCGATGGCACCTGTAGCTTCCATGGCACCAATGGCAACCATGGCACCACTGACGCCCCCGCCCCCCTACGAGGAGTCAATAGTTCCAGGCCCACCCATTTACTTTGACCCTGTGATTGCTAAAGAAGAGAAAATTCCTCGAAAGAAATTTTGATGGAGCCTTGTCCTGGTACCGATGTTATATCGGTTCACTCAACACTGTTTTCTTATTTTTTTGGGTCACATTTTCATATAGATGAAGGTCATAATGCCAAAACGTCGTTGTTGTTTTTTTTTAAATTTTAAATTTTAACATAGTTCTTTGTGAATGTAATAGCTTTAATTATAACATACTTTATATACTTATTTTATGCGCACTTAAAAGAAAAGCAATGCACCTTTTTAAATATATTATTATGATTATTATGTAACCTAGTCCTCTTTTGAGCCAAGGTTTTGGGGATGTAGGGGAAGTAACTATGTGATTCAATTCTGGGTGTTACTATTGGATAAATTGTTCGTATTAAAATCCAGTTGACCTAAAATAGATTTTAAAATTAACGAATTAAGTATGAAAGTCCATTTGAATAAAATTGCGTAGTTCATTAAAATCTATGTATTAATAAGTAGTTTAAGTGCAAAGCTTTTTTATGCGGTAGCTGATCAAGCATTCATTAACATTTTTTCTCCTTTTTTTTCGGGCATTTCACCTAGTGAACATTATCTGTAGAAAATATGTCATGACAAATATAATTATTTCATCTAGTGTACATTCTCTGTTGAAAATATGTCATGACAAATATAATTCTATTTACACATCGTGTATTTTAATAAAATAAATAGACCATGCTTTCTTTAGTTTGTTTGTTTGACATACATTTATTGTGTGTGCATAAATCTTATGTTTTCCTTTAAAAATATAGTCTCTATAATACTAAAATATTACATAAACAAACAATGGTCCTATTTCCGAAAGGGTGGGGTGAGCGAGGTTCTGCTGCGTGATATTGATAATAGATGGTAAATAAATTACGACTGTCTACAAATTATTCATAATGTAGCGTACAAGTACGTCGGAATGAGTAACTTCACATATGGCTAAGATATTTGTTGATATATTTGGGGTGTGTGGGGAGGGGGGGATAGAAATATCAGATTTTATGAGCATCCACTTTTCCGAAATAATATTTTTATAAATATGGTTCAAAGTACGTTTGGACACTGGCACTGTTGTGACTCTGGTACTGTTGGAACTCTGGCACTGTTGTGACTCTGGCACTGTTATGACTCTGGCCTTGTTGTGACTCTGACACTGTTATGACTCTGGCCTTGTTGGGACTCTGGCACCCACTCTGGTCGAGTTTAAGCGCCCCCACCCTGAGGTTTCTTTCAGATATTTGACTACGGGAGGCAGTGGACATGCCTCAACCACAGATCTTGACCCAACCATGGACTTCCATAATTAGAGAAAAAAAAATTAAAAACACATATTTTTGTGTTTGTTAAATTTTAGTCTATAGGTTATCAATTTCATAAACTGAAAAGTAGATAATTACCAACTTAATTAATTAATTTGTTGAATGAGCAGCACACGAGGCGCCTTATCAGTAAATTAACCGACCCAACGAAGCTAATTAATGATGCCAACAGGAGCAAGAGAAATGACTTATTTCTGTCTACATGACGGTCGGAACATTAAACTTTATAATTAATAGTTGCAGGGGCTCGCTATCTTGTATAACACAAAAATTGGGCATTTGACCCACCCACTACCTGATATTGTTATATAACATTTGAGTCAATCATCCCAGTTATTATTATGCATTATATTATAGCCTATTCATGAAATCATTCCATAGCAGAATTTTAACTAAAGAAATAATACATCACATCAGATGTTGTGCTATTTGATATTTACCTAAATTAACACAATGTAAAAGAATGTTAATAGCCTCTACCTATTAGTTAACCGTGCACCATTCCAAAATAATAAAAATATTTGATCAAACCTAAATTGTTGGGAGTAACTGTGGCCTTACAGGATAGTAAACATAATCACAGTTGCTTCCCTTGCAAGATCTAATTTAAAAAAAAAAATGTCAATGTCAACCATTTGTTGGAGCTTATAATTTAATTCATTTATCACATATACTTTATAATAGATTTCTCTGGTTCTATTTTTAAATATTTTTTTTCAAATTTTGCAACAATAGTCTCATTTTAGCTTACTCCGTTTTAATAAAAGTTGACGATTTTGGCATAAATGTGTGACAATAATATCGGTCGTCAAAAAGATTGATTAAAATTAACATTTTGGGGTGGTCTGATGTTGAAAATGTTCTCCGAGTAAGACTGACAAAAGATGTATTTATTTTACCATGTCATAAAAAAATCTTAGCATTTGTTTTTAGATAGCCTAGAATCTTTGTTTCGTCAAAAATCTTAGCCGGCAGGTGGTTTGTCGCACAGCGGCATTGATTCGCATCCCTGTGCTCTTGCATGCATTATTTTTTAAATACACTCAATAGTGACGTCACAGATTTTAAATTCAATATGGCGGATTACTACTCTTTACACGGCAAGTAAATAGAAATAATTGTATTTTAGCAATGATACTTGCTTCCTAAGTTAATAGCAGCCTAAATTGTAACCTTCAATTGACTGTCACTGTATTTGTCATTAAATAATGAGGAATCATATTCAAAATAAAATATTCCACTGTGCTAACTCCCTTCATTTTTATGCACAAGAACTCACAGTCACAAACACAAGAAGAAGAAAAATGGAAATCCACAGAATTTATAAAATTCCCAGTCTCCTTTATTTAATGTTTTGGGCCTAGTCAATAACAAATATTAGAATTAGCATTTATTCAATAGTAGGCCTAATAGTAATAGTCATTATTCCCAGACTGCCATCGATCTCATGATCTAGCCTTCACTTTCACTTTCAAAAGTTTCAACACTACTGAGTCTAGTGTCTACTCACTACTGGCAACTGAATTGATATTCTCATTTATTTTAAAATAAATTTATAAAACTCACTGTAGTGTAATAATCTTATTATTAATATAAATTATAATGTTAAACGTTTGCATAGGCTTACTTGAATTTTTTGCCTTTACTTTAGCCCAATCAATCCAATTGCCCAGGTACATCAGTCTGCCCCATCAATCTAGAATTCTAGAGTGATGTTCCAGAGGCAATCACCTATAGATCTAGCGGAAAATTCCGAACCCCCAATTTTCATCGGGCGCTATTTTGTAACAGTTTCACAAAGAAACAAACCGAAAGTACTATATTACTCCGCTGCCATTCTACTCAAATATGTATGATTCCTTTTGTATTCCTACGCATAGAATTTGTTTTAATGACGACCTTCCGTGCGATATTTTTTTCACCTTTTTTTTTGTGGCTGCAGCTCCGCCTAGCGTAACGAGCGTATTTATTTTAATTTTATTAAATACACATCACAGATGACCCTGTGAAGACACAAGGGATGCAACTATAATAAAATTAATATACATAATACAAGGGACATAAAAATCACTAATAAGACATAACATTTGCTTTGACATGTTTGTATGAAGAGACACAAACTAGATCTAGAAAAATTTAGATACTATATAGATTGGAGACTTACATTGAAATATAGAGCATCTAGATCTAGGCTCATTTAGCTCAAGTCATTGGTGATTCGGCGAGGTTAAAACACCCAATTGTTATCCAAGCTGGGGCAACCCCAATTTCTCCTCTAGATTGTTTTAATAGCCTTTAACACTTAACTATAGTATTTACAGGGTCCCGCAACTATGTAAAAGCTATTTATAGTTAACCTAGTTATAAAAGCTTTGATTGGTTGGTTTTATTCGTTTCACCCGAATCACCCCGACCTGCAGTTTTCGTCTAGGGTTACTGGGATCACTGACGACGTCATACCTAAACTTAGAAAATTTTAAAACTCATCTTCCAGAAAGAGAAATTCAAAACAATTTGACCTAGATGTATTTAGAAATGGACATGCTTACAACAGATATCAGTAGTTTTGTACAAAACATCCCGTGCGGCGTCAATTCGGCCAATGACGAAACGGCCCCGTCAAAACGACCCCGACAAAACGACCCCGTCAAAAAGGCCAGCGACATATGGACCCCGTCATATAGGCTCCCGACAAATAGGCTCCCGTCATTTAGGCTACCGACAAATAGGCTCCCGTTATATAGGCTCCCGACAAAAGGGCTCCAGTCAATAAGGCTACTGACAAATAGGCTCCCGTCATTTTGGCTCCCGACATATAGTCTCCCGTCATTTAGTTTTTTCCACAAAACGCCCCCCGTCATTACGACTCCCGACAAATAGGCTCCCGCCATTTAATTTCTCCACAAAACGGCCCCCGTCATTACGACTCCCGACAAATAGGCTAGCGTCATTTTGGCTCCCGACAAAAAGGCTCCTGTCAATTTGGCTCCAGACAAAAGGACCACTGACACAGTGGCGTAGCTACCGTAAAGCTAGCGTAAGCAAGGCATGGGGGCCCAAGGCACATAGGGGCCCTTTTCCCTCATAAAAAATTAAAACTTTTACAATGGAATTTTAATATTTATTACATATAAATAATTTTAAAAAAGAAAAAGGTTAAAAGTTCCAAAAAGCCCCCCCCCCCCACCGTTTCGGCAGTGGGATTCAGTGTTTGTTGGTCAAACAGAGCCCAATCGTTATAATAACACTACAGGCTATATCACTTTGTCGTGCAAGACATTGAGAGAATCAGCCTATAAATAAACTTTTTAGCAGTAGTAGGCAAGCATAATAATATAGTATAAATACAAAATCAGGACATATAAAATACAAAATGTTGCCTTCAGAATATTTATATATTAAAAAATATCCATCGTAAGTAGAAGTTGATCTCTTCGTTTAACTCCTCTGTAGCCTAACGCAGAGGCGTAGCGAAGGCGAGGCGGGGGGTGCGGACCGCAACGGGTGACACCATTTAGGGGGGGGGGGGGTGACACCAAAGGCAAAAAATTGTAAAATTTATAGAATGAAATGCCATTTTCCAGATCCATTAGTTAAAGTTAAATAGTCTTCTAAGTACAAATCGAAAATTATATCAATGGGGGGGGGGGGGGGTGTGACACCACGACGTAAACGTAAACTATAAAGAAAACAATGCTACATCCAACTGTATTATAAACAGACTGTAGATAAACATCGTTACTATTAAGTCAGCAGTGATTAAAGCTTAAACACGTACGTGTACCAGTATGTGGCATATATATACATTTTAGGCCTATGTAGGCCGACACACACACACACACACACACACATATATATATATATATATATATATATATATATATATATATATATATATATATATATATATATATATATATATATATATATATATATATATATGCTTTGTTTCCTGGGAGGGGGTGACAATACGAAGTGCCGCACCGGGTGAGACCTGACCTAGCGACGCCACTGGCCTAACGACTGACGAAGGGGCCCACTGATAATTTTTGCATAGGGGCCCAAAAATCCTAGCTACGCCACTGCACTGACAATACCGTTTCTGTAGAGACTGTCTCCCGGCAAAGCGGTCTCATTGAATATGACATCTGCCAGTGGGACACCTACATCAATATTCTTTAGAGTTAGCTTATCCAACACTCTTATGTAATACAACGTATGCATCTCTTGTTCGGCAGGCCTTATTTTTATATTAGTTTATCTATTATAAAATATAGTATGTTTTAATTTAAGGGTCATCTATCTATGACATCCATAATTGAGTCGGTTATAGGCTGTTCCAACTCATTGTGTGGGGAGAAGGGTCCACGCTGTACCTTCCTAACTGCAATATGCTTGTACAGGGGCGTAGCGAGGGGAGGGGCGGGGGGGGGGTGCGGACCGCACCGGGTGACACCATTTAGGCGGGTGACACAAAGGCAAAAAATAGCAAAATATATAGAGAAAAGTTGAGGGGGTGGGGGTGCAAATCGAAAGTTTGGGGGGGGGGGGGTGCAAATCGAAAACTTGAAAGTTTGTCCCCGGGAAGGGTCGCAACGCCTCTGGGGGGGGGGGGGTGACACCATTAAGTGCCGCACCGGGTGACACCCGACCTCGCTACGCCGCTGTGCTTGTAGGTTATCAAAACAAAATGCTGTTATCATGTTAACATCATGTATATCATACATTAACACTTCTGTGCTCGCTTTTAAGCAACAGATCTTTTCTGTTGTAAATTAAACATTATCAAAACTTTAGAAATGGTGGAATTTAGCTGTTAAGGGCTCGATTTGTTTGAGAATTAATGTTGGTTCATGAAAAAATAATTTCATTCGGGCATTAAAAAGAGGTTATGGTGGTATTGGAGGTAGGACACAATGGTTACTTTTATGCCAATAGTGGTCATATCATTCATTTTTCTGGAGCCAATATGTCGGGAGTCATTTTGTCAAAAGCCAATATGTCGGGAGCCCAATTGCCGGGAGCCAATATATCGGGAGCCCATTTGTCGGTAGCCAAAATGTCGTGAGCCCATTTGCCGGGAGCCCATTTGTCTTGAGCCCTTATGTCGGGAGCCAATATGTCGGGAGCCGCTTTGTCGGGAGCCAATATGTCCTGAGCCTATTTGTCAGGGGTTAATATGTCGGGAGTCCATTTGTCGGGAGCCTAAATGTCGGGAGCCCATTTGTCGGGAGCCTATATGTCGCAAGTCAATATGACGGGAGCCCATTTGACGGGAGCCAATAAGTCGGGGCCCTTTTGACGGGGCTATTTTGACGGGGTCGGTTTGTCGGGAGTCGATTTGACGGGGTCGTATTAACGGGGCCGTTTTGACGGGGCCGATTTGTCCCGGGCCGTTTTGACAGGGCACCAAACATCCAAACATTTATTATACGAAGCAATAAACAGGCAATGGCCGCTCCGTGGTTTTAACATGTATACCAGGTATTTGTTAAATCATACATACAGTACTATAGACGCAGATGATGCAGAATTTCTGCATGGTCATTATTTAAAACAAAGTGGTGGCAAAACAAACGTGACAATTCACACACAGTTGTTGACATTTGTGATCATAAATAATGTCAATTTAGGGTGGTTTATAAAGTATTCCCAGATGCCAATAGGAATTGAAATATTGTGCTGTATTAATTGTGTTTGTTTGAATTAGGTATCTAAAAATAAACAAAATGAAGCTAACAAGAAAAATAAACCAGGAGTGATCTCCCTTAAACTTTCTCGAATCTATATATATGATTCCCTTCTTGGAGACGCTAGAAAACAAGCTGTAAGCACGCTCTGTACCACCCCACCCCTACATGGTCTGGTGAGCTGTGGTTCATGCTAAATGTTTACAATCGTAGAGCTGGGCTTAGTGAGGGCTATTAGGGGCAGATAATTTAGTTTGAAACGATTTTAAACTTAGTGGAGGTAACTAAGAGGAGGCTGCTTTCACGGGGGGTGTAGGGTCGGGGTTCTGGGAAAGGAGGGTGGGGGTAGTATCATTCTTAACGACCTACTGATAGTGTTTTCAAGTAAATATTTTCAGTGGCAGCATTGGTACTGTCGAATTCACAAATTACGAATTACTGAAAAGTAGAAAATAAAACAACTAAATAGCGGCGTATGATATGCCGCGGGTCGGCTCGTATTCTTATTTAACACTACAGGGGATGGCAACTCGGGATATAGACAAAAAATTTTTAAATCCATTTTTAATTACTTGAACTTTTTAAAATAGAATAGAATCTCGTAGAAAAAAGAATTGCGCACCAAGTGCTCGCCAAATGTGTATAATAGTGAGGAATATAATTAGTACTTTATAAATTCACGTGCATTTTTTGAGAAATCAGAAATAGCGTAAATTGCTACTTCTGGTCAACGGAAATTACTCAAAATTTCACAGAAGACAGAGAATTAGATCTTTACGTGTGTATTTTCATTTATAAATTATATATCAGAATATTACTCAAGTTATAGGCTTTTAAAAAATTGAAAGTGAAAGTAGAAAAAGTTCCACTTCCTGTTATCGGAAATCACTGAAAAGTTGATACAGATCTACAAATTTGATATAATACATAAATGAAACTTTATCAAACTAGCTGTAACAGTATTCAAGTTATCGTGTTTACAGACATAAGGACGAGATTGCAAAACTATGTTTTTCCGACTCAGTTTTTTTGCACAATTACTTTCTCTATACTTCATATATGAGAAAGTAATATGTCACAACAACAAACTAAATTGTAAGTCAGAAGTGAGACATCCATAGGTTGCTATTTATATTAGTCATGTTATTCTTTTATTGATTAAGCCTATTTAATAACATTTAAATATATACAGGCCTACAGATATAAATAAGTTAAAGTTTATTAAGCCTTAAGCACACATATCTTGTGCTTCTTATAACTTTTAAAAATAAATGTAGTCTGATGTAAGATTAGTTATCACTGTTAGTTTAAAAGAGTTACGTATGTTGTTTGACATTTTTACTAGGCTACTTTATTTTATCAAAAATTACTTTGATTTCAATAATTTCATGCATGGTTTTTTTATTGAAGATATATCTTTTCTATTGAAAAGTAGCATACACTCTGTTGTTTTTTGTTAATTGTTTTGTTTCATTCAAAATCTAAAAAGTAAAATTAGGATTAGATTGTTCTGAATAATCTTTTTTTGACGTGCTCTCCAGATAATTTCTTTATCAGTAATTAGCTTCCTTTTTTATTTTCAAACTGTTGAGAGTAGGCTAGTTGATAATTGTAATCTGCGTCTACACTTGCTACATGTAAGCTATACATTTCAAAATGCAATGTAAGCGTTGTGTAAGAGTTACATATGACAAACTAAAGTTAAGACTTAAGTTAAAGATATTAGAATTCTTGTCAAATGTTTGATTTGAAGAAAAGCTGAAAGCTAGATATCTTACTAAATGAAATACCCGCTGTATCAACAAGTCTTATTTAGATTGCCATTGATCTCATGATCTCAATTTCAACACTACTGGCAACTGAATTGAATTTCTCTTTTATTTTATCATTAAGTCTTATTTAGCATCACCAGCATGAAGCTAACTGCACTCCACCCTCTTTGTGGGGCGGAGTAAGGCTGAGAAATTGCTGTTGTGCCAACCACTTAGCAGAAGTGTTATATGTAGAACTGATGATGTTTGGTAATTTTTTTGAAAGCATTATTAACACAATTCCAAAGCATAGATTATAAAGCAGGCACACACGTTTCTTTAAAATCTTTGTTTAGATACTTTAATTATAAAATATTAATTACTATACTTTCCTATAAGTCGATGAGTATTTATTACAAAAATAAAAATTATTTCTCTTATAAGCTTAGCACACAGGGAATGTTATGTAAATTTGTTGATTTGTTGCTGTCAAAGTTGTTGGCCTTTTGAAATAAATTTAACAAAAAAACAATACATCCAGCTTTAACAAATTTAATCTTCTTATCAAAATTAAATATTAAATACACATTATAATATTTACTGCTTAGGCCTTAAATTATTGAATTGGGAAAGTATGAAATTCTAAGATTAAAATTAAACAAAAGCAATAGACATAAAAATGAACCAGCTGTGTAGTACACATCAATCTTATGTATTGAACATCTGGTTCTGTGTTCTATAATTGACATTAACTGTATAATCAAGCAGCTGTATAAAAGTATAGAGAGAAGCTTGGTGAATCCCCTCTCTGTTTTAAGTGTATTTTAATTGCTGAAGATTATTGATGACTCAGACTGTGTTATTAAGATATCTAGGCTTTAGTTTTTCACCTGTAGTGATAATAATAGAAAAAGGAATTCTATCCCTCTTTTATACATTTGAGCTGAAAGTAAAAAATACATTTGAATGTACACACTCGATGTTTGTAGACTGATAAAAAAATGTTGTATTTGTTTAAGTGCTGGTAGCTATTTCCTTATTTGCCTTGTTCTGTGGGAGTATACCTGGACGCAGTGTGCTGAAATGTATACTTTTCAGTGACTTTAAACTTGAAACAATCCACTGTGTTGTCATTCTTTCAGAGTGCTGCGTGGGATTAACCTTCTTCTGCTTTGGATAGGATTTTTGTGTTTAGAAATGCTTTTCAAAATATTAAGTCAGCATTTACTTCAGCGGAGTGGCCTTTAAATGTAATGCTAAGGTGTTGTGAAATCAACCATGAAGTTCTTTTGAAAGAAAGTGCCAACTTTTCAAACACTGAAAAACTTCTTATACCTGTGTACATTAATCCGCTTATGATTAATCACTTAGCACATGACATACTAGAATGAAAGCTGCTGTGTAGTGATTTGCATTTATACATAAACAAGTTATTTTCAGAATAGCAAACATAAAATAAATAAACCTGTCATACATAATGTTAATTATTATCAATTCTGAATTGTATTTTTGGGTAGTTAAATAAAAATAACGAGCCGGCCCGCGGCATAACATACGCCGCTATTTAGTTGTTGTTTTTTCTACTTTTCAGTAATTCATAATTTGTGAATTCGACAGTACCAACGCTGACACTGAAAATATTTCTTTAAAACACTATAAGTAGCTCGTTAAGGACCATAACCCCCCCCCCCCCCCTTCCTCCCCCCCCCCCCCCCCCACGTTTAAAATCGTTTCAAACTAAATTATCTGCCCCTAATAGCCGTCACTAAACCCAACTCCACGAAGGTAAACATAGCGTGAACCACAGCTCACTAAGATCATGTAGGGGTGGGGATGTTAGGGAGCGCGCTTGCAGCTTGTTTTCTAACGGCTCGAAGAAGAGAATTATATATATAGATGGTTGTAATTTAGACATCAAATCATTGATAGTGTGCCAAAAAAATCACCAACACAAATCCTATCCTATTTAAATAAATTCTGTAGAAAGTCACTTGGCTATAACTGGCTCAATGCAACAGTGCATTTTTTCAGTATAAGAATACTTTTATAACAATCAGTGCCCACTGATGCATTGCTCCATTGATTAAAGGCTGCTGATACTTGGGGAACAAGTAAACAGCGTTGAAGAAAGTGTTTAATTTTATGAACAATAGTTTGTATTTTATAAAAATAAGTAAATCTGTTTCTTAACTTCAGATGCAGACAATTTTTTTATGGGTGAGAAAAAGTTGTTGGTTAAAAATTAATTATAACTATTAAAAAAAACCTAGGAAATTATTTGAAATAATCAAAATCATACACATTTATTTGTCTTTATATAAACTTTTGCTTTATAACATTTTATTATATTTTTTAGGAATGATTTTTCTCAACCTTTCTTAAACCAAGCTGAGGAAGAAATTATTTTCTGATAGGTTAGTATGAGATGTAATGCCTTATTCTACTTAAGATTGTGTGTATAAAATCTAGAGAAGTTTGTAAGAAGCAGATATTTATATTGGGGTAGGCTCCAAATCTGAAGTAAAATAATTTTAAATTAACATAGTTACCATCACACTTATGTTCCAGACAAAGAACAATAAGAAAATACATTTTTACTTTTGGTTTGTATGTATAGCTCCAAATGATGTATATTGTATTTTAACTTTAAATTTTATTGATGTTAAGTCTATGCTTGATTAACTTATTTTCCTCTATGACTAGATCGTAACATGTGAAAAGATGTACTGTGTGTAGCGTGTGCTCTTGATGTGGGAAAGACTGGAGGATATTGTGTTGTGTTCATTTTTGTACATATTGTAACAAGTAAGTAGTACAGATTTCATTTTTATACCTTAATTTCTGGTTTGTTGTTTAGTTTACTTTGTGACTTGAAATCCCTGAAAGGCCTTGTTATTGGAGATCCTGGTTTAAATATTTCTTTTAAGATGCATCTGTGTGGCAGTACAAATCATAAACAACTGTGTCCTGAGCTTGGTTCTAGACTTAAACCTCTATGATGTCCCTCACAGCTGTAATGGGTACCTGGCTAGTTGGGTAAAGTCTGTAAAGGTGGCTGGACGTACTGCTTATCACACAATTCCCTTGTTAGTGTGTAATTAAAAAAAATGACAACTAAGAACATCTTATCTGAAATAGAGCTTCACTCCAGCCAGGTTTGGGCTTAATTACTGACATATTATTCAGTTGTTCTGCACAATTTGCTGTGTGAACCCATCTATTTTTAAGTGGTTAATATTTTTTTTAATTCATAGGTGTCTTTATTGTTTAAATTAATATTTTAATCTGATTAATGAAGCTGGTAACGGTGTTTCAATAATTCAACCATAAATATCACTGGTACAACTTGTTTGATTTTGATAGAACAGCTAATCAAAAAATACCATGTTTATAATTAGTTTAACCTCTCTTAGGTATAATTTTTGCATCGGTCACAGCTGATTAAAAAAATGACCTCCCTGGAAGATTTCTATGAAGGGGTCATCTCCCAGGACACCAAGCGTCGTCTACAGACCCATTCGGACCTGGTTCCATTTCTCAGTGACCCTCGCAGCTCCCTAGAATGCCACCAGATCAACATTGATCAGATGATTGAGGGACTTTCAAACTGGGTCAAAAGTAGTAACTTCAAGGTGAGCACATCTTTGCATTGTTTCTGTCAAACTGGGTCAAGGTGAGCACATCTTTGCATTGTTTCTGTCAAACTGGGTCAAGGTGAGCACATCTTTGCATTGTTTCTGTCAAACTGGGTCAAGGTGAGCACATCTTTGCATTGTTTCTGTCAAACTGGGTCAAGGTGAGCACATCTTTGCATTGTTTCTATCAAACTGGGTCAAGGTGAGCATATCTTTGCATTGTTTCTGTCAAACTGGGTCAAAAGTAGTAACTTCAAGGTGAGCACATCTTTTAGTAGTTTCCGTAACAATTTCAAAAATATTTTTCTTCCACTTGAAATTTTGACACATTGGTCAAAAAATAGTGACTTCATCTTCTTACTTGTGGTTTGTTTCCTCATTTTAAAAAAAATGTTCTTGGTTTTGAAATATTGATTAACATGTATAAAAAACCAGTAACTTTTCAAGGTGAAGGCATCTTCATGTGATTTCTATTTTAAACATTATTTTAAGGCAATTAAACATTGGGTTACAATTTTATAAGAAAGTACTTTAAGTTTAAGTGAGTCTATGATTAAAGTATTTCATTTTTACAAATTATTTGTTTGTAACATCATTGGTTGGTACATTTGGGTTGATATTGAAGTACTAGAGACAAAATTAACAACTTTTTGGGTCATTTTCTTGAAACATGACCTCAGTTGGAAAATAAATCCCTGTTTCTTCGATTGTTTAATTAGCGTACTTCCCAGTTAAACTTCAAGGACCTAGAAATAAATAAAACAACATTCAGATTCTTGAAATCAGCACTGGCAAGAAAAATACATAAATTTAACTCTTAACCACCCAAAAATGAATCATTTGCCAAAATCCTGATATTTTCTCTTACTTAACTGTAGTTAAATGTATTATTATAGTTGAATAGTATTTTATTGAAAGATACATTTTAGTAGGTATTCCATTGCTTTTTCTTGTATTATTTTCTTCAATCTAAAAATTATGGACTGAAAAGAGAAAGTGTCGATTCAAATCAGAATATCAATTTTGCTGATAAAAATATTTGATAGTAAAAAAATGTGATATGTTAATACTGACAATACATATTTTATAGTTCTACATTTCTGATAACCTATCCACGTAAGCTGTATTAATAGATGCCAAAATGGTGACCTGATAAGGGGATAATTTATCTATGGAATTTGCTTAGGGGTAGGGGAGCTCAATGATTTTTGCTGCTTTCTAGAATTGCCTACAACTAGTGCTTTTTCTGGTTTTAGTGATGGTTTTACTCTTTGCGTTGCATTATCCATGACTATTAAGCATCATCCTTGATGGATAGATCATAGAGATAATCCATGGGTTCAGCTATGACAGGTTGTATCCATGCAGTTGTTTGAATAGATGATGCACCATCATCCATGTGGTATTTAGCTAACATACTCATGGTCAATATACTGACTAATCCACACTCCATAAAACATGCATGTTGTCCTTTATATGTTATCCATAGTATGAAGACAGTATTGTTAGTGTTGACGTGAACAAAATAGGGGTAGATGATATTTGAGAACCGGGTTTTCATTAGTGGTTAGTGGCGATTACATGAATGGTAGTAGTGGCACTATTCACCGTACAGTAGTGACACTATGCACGTAGCAGTAGTTGCAAAATTCACGTGGGTAGTGGCACTATTCACATATGGGTAGTGGCACTATTCACTTGTGCTTAGTGGCATTATTTCATGACAGTAGTGGCAGTAAACGCTTCACCCATGTCATTCTAAGATCGATCATCAGTACTTATTTCCGCATCATCTCTATTAAGTTGTGCTTGGGTCACTTATTTTATGAAATAGCTCCAGCATTTTGAGACAAATTCCCCACCATCGATCGACTGATGCTTGTGGCTGCTTGCTGTTCTGGTGTTCTATATTTGGTGGTGTGGGGGATCCCTTTCAGCCAGACCCAGTCACAAAAATCGATATCTCCTCCTCTGTTATCTAGGCCTCCCACAAGAGGCCAGCACACATCTACCTCAACACTGGCCGTATGGTGATTACATTTCGACTGCTAGATCGGAACATGGACAATGTGGTTTTTTTAGTGTACTCTCGTTAGGATTTCAGTTCTTCTAATGGTGTGGGTGTTAGATTTTATTGTTCGATATGGATACATGCCGCTGGCGTCTGATGACGTCGGGTGTTTACTTTTCTGCTCATTGATGCCGTACCGGAAGCCTGAACGTTTTACAATGATAGAGGAAGCAGGCCAAACCGTTTGATTGAGTTGTTTATGTTGTAGTGGTAAGCTGTCGCTCCTGTAGCAGACGTCGCGAGTACTTGAACAGAGATTAGTTTTTTGTGTGTTTGATCCTAATGCAGATAAAAATAAATTATGAACGGCTGTTTGGTTAAACAGGAAAGGGAAATAATATCTAGATCTACCATGTATTCGAATAGCTAGTATTTCCAAACCAGTTCTACTTCTATGTGATAATTGTTATCAGCGATTCTCGCTATTCGAATCTGTTGTGTGGGCTAATCTAGTGTTTTTCACGCATAACAGGAAAGGTCCATAGTTTTAAAAAAAAATCGCGATACATCAATGATGAGCGGTTTGAAAGCTAGATCGATATTTTTCTACCTAAATCTGGCCTTGAAAAAAAAAAAAATCAAGCAACTTTTTTCCCCGACGGCGGCTTTTATTGAAGTTAATCTCTCATTACTTAGCATAATCCCAGTTGAGTCTGTATTACAACAGATCTACACGCTTCACTGTAGTGTTTGCCTGAATGTACTCTGTATTCTGTTGCAAGAAAAAGAATGTGTACATCTGTAACTGTATTAAAAAAACATTCCACTTCTTCCTGTTATCTGGTCTAAACCCAGTGACCCACTTGCTGTGTCAGAGATAAACCAGGTGTGTTGTTCACCTCGCCATATTGTGTTGTCCACTTTCTATTGTTGGGGGTCACGCCTCGGGTATTTCATTCATCCTTTTGTTCGCTGCTGGGCTGGTCATTCATCATCAGTCGCAACTTGAAATTGCCGTGGATAATTTAATTGTGTTATTAGCAGACGTGATATTTTCACCGGAAGTTACGTGTGCTGTCCAACGTGTGTTGCCGTGTTTTATTGCATAAGTTGTGACATTTGGTATCTTCTCTACAAAAGCACACCAAAGGTTACTCACTTTGAAAATTGTACACTATGGTGTTTTCTTTTTTTTTTTTTTTTTTTTTTTTTTTGTAGTGAGGTTCTTATTCCACCTCTTTCCGGTTTTATCGTATTAATGAACAACCTTCTAAATCAAATTATGGCCTTTGTAATGAATATGTGATGATTGTGTCGTTTAATGTGTGTCGCGTGAGTGTCCGTGTAATAATGGTCTTAAACGAGTGTCGTTTGTCACGGTTGTCATTAACGAGTGTGTTGTGTGGCGAGAGTAACGTGTTACGAGTGTCTGTGTAACGAGTGTGTCGTGTGTGCTGTGTCTCTGTTGTCATGTGTCGTGTCACTAGTGTCGGTGGTCCATGTCACGAGGACCCCCCCCCCCACACACACACCCACCTGTAGCACGTGCCCTACCTGTGCTGTCCTGACATAGATCCGTGTCTGGCTGCTGATATACAGGGATTAGTCCACTTGTTTACGACCTGTTAGAGCACACTCTTATAAATGGCGTTATTGATTGTCTACTCACCACGTACAAATAGAAATGACCTTGTGACCCTGTTGTGCACCTAACACTTTGAGCACAGCAGATGGTAGTAAACCTTTGGTGGAGGTTTTGTTTTTGTGGTTCGGAATTAGAAAATAACTGGATGTATGGTCGTTTTTTCAAGCCTGGATTATTTGAAGACTTAATCAAGTACACGTTGTTAGATTGTTGTATTGTTTATTATTAAATTGTTAAAGAATGGTTTGTTTACTTAAAAAAAATTGACAAGTACTTGGGATGCATTTGTTGTCTAGTGTTTACCTTCTAGGTGGTAACAGTTGCCGACTTGATTTCGTGTATAGATAGTAGTTGTAATGATCTCTTATTTCGCTTGTTTTTGTAACACACTACCCGCCTTGTTGACCTATATTTTGGTTGAATGTGTTACAACATACCCACGGCCGTATTGACCTTTCTTTTGGTTGTGTGTAACAACACACTACTCGTGTTGACCTATATTTTATTTGCATGTGTAACAACACACCACTGGCCAAGTTGACCTATATTTTGTATGTGTTACTATAACACCGGTCGTGTTGACCTTTTGTTTTGGTTGTATGTGTAGCAACACACTACCCGTCGTGTTGACCTATATTTAAGCTGTATGTGTAACAACACATTACCTGCCGTATTGACCTATATTTAAGCTGTATGTGTAACAACACACTACCAGCCGTGTCGACCTATATTTAAACTGTATGTGTAACAACACACTACCAGCCGTGTTGACCTATATTTAAGCTGTATGTGTAACAACACACTACCAGCCGTGTCGACCTATATTTAAGCTGTATGTGTAACAACACACTACCAGCCGTGTTGACCTTTTAGTTTGTATGTGCAACCGCGTATTACTATCAGTGCCGTATAACGAACACTATCTGCTAATATTCTGCGTTAAGTTTGTTATTTAGAGAACTGTGATGATTGCATCCTTAACAGCTGATACAGCACAACACGGCTGGCTATAACATTGTTGTTTATCAAGTAGAAAAGGTCACGCTAGCCCAGACAGAAAACTCTGACACTGTATGATCAGTTCGTCTTCAAGTACCAGAATCAACTCGACCATCACCGTAGTTAATTTCCCGTTTAATTTCATGCATGTACGGTGACTAGGCCGCTCTAACGTTGGGCGTGAATAAATATTGAAAGGGGGTTAGTCAGGTTCTTACAAAGACACGCGAACAAATAGTCCATCGAGTAACCTAGGCCCTAATTGAAATACCTCGTTTTGACTAGCTGTCTTTAATTTTAACCGCTTCACACCTATCTGCTTGGTGAGTTATAAAGGTCATGGTCATTTCTTGCTATATTAGCTTGACATGCACACCTGAGAAAAAAAAAGTATCAGCATTTAATTGCTGTGTGAAAATAATTTCGGTTAAATATCGTTTTCGTTTTTAGATCGCAATATATCGTTATTTAAAAAAAAAAATGTTGGCTGATATTGAAAACACGTTAATTGAAGTTAGTATGATAATTATAAACCTGAAATATATTATAAAAGCGCTTAAATGATTATAGATTAACAACTTAAAAATAGACGTTGTTCTCGTGGGTTTATTTTTTATCAAAGAAAACAAACTATGCCCACGTTTGAAGCTCGCCTAAATCAGTATTTGTCCTGACCGGTTTTTCTCCAATCTTGTATTTGTCGTGTGCGTCACGAGTCTGACAGAGACCGTTAGTTCTGCTGATTACTTTCATTGGCCGGCCATACCTGCATTAGGCCGGCCATACCTGCATTCAGGGGGGACAACGCGAATCCTCCTCACCAAAACGCAACGTCTTCAAAGCCGCCGTGACGATCGGATGTGTCAGCGCCAGTGACCGTGTCCCACCGTGGGCCTCTAATTTGTGCTGGATCTAACCACGACACGCATCTGTTGTTTGCCCGACCGGTTCACACCATTTTCTACTGCCACTCGTCTATTTATATATCTCCATTTTTTTTCTTTTTCTAGTCTAGGTGATTGGTCTATTGACGGAGTGGGTCATGTGCTTCTATCTTTACGTTTTTTTTTGTAATTGAAATTTTTTGACACGGTGTATACTTGTCAATATGTATACATGTCGATATCTAGCGGTTTGAAATATAGGCTAGGCGTGTATGACATGGATTATCTTGACGTTTTGCCTGGAAGGCGAAACGTTTTTTTTTTTTTAGGTTCGGTATAGAGTACACTTAGAGAAACAGACCGTAAATATTGTGTGTAGAGGGATCGGTGTGTGTACATTTGTGTATGTGTAGTGTGTACACAGAACATTGTGTGTAACTAGGTACTTTGATGTGGCGGATATTTACATTGGTTTAACTGATGTTAGTGTTTATATATGTGTACATTGATAGGTCTGTATACACAGAATAATGTGTGCCCAAATATGTTAAGGCTAGAAGGCTGAAAAATTAGTTGTCTGTTAGCAAATAATAGTTCTATTTGCCTTGTTGTGTAGATGATACTGTTTTTATTTGGTGTATCTGTTTTGTATTTTCCAAGTTCAGTGTGCTTTATGGTTCAATATATTTCCAATTGTTTTGAGAATAGTATTTTAACAAATGTAGGCCTATATGTACTTTTTGTATGTCCATATGTTAGCTGTTGGGAACTTTTACGTGTGGTCAGTTTCAGTAATTTTTACTTGTAGTCAGTTTTCAGTAATTTTTACTTGTGGTCAGTTTTCAGTAATTTTTACTTGTGGTCAGTTTTCAGTAATTTTTACTTGTGGTCAGTTTTAGCTTTCATATGTGGTCAGTATTCAGTAATTTTTACTTGTGGTCAGTTTTTAGTCATTTTTACTTGTCACTTTTCAGTACCTGTACAGCTGATCAGTGATTAGTTTTCAGTGATGTTACCTGTGATAACTTCTGGGTACAGGTTCTAATCTATCTTTGGATGAGATATTTCATGTAGATATTGTGAAATCTTTGGATCTAATGAATCACCATTTTAAACAGGCTTTGACTTATGTTCAATGTGCTGGGCATTAGACTTGTAGCTTCTATTAATTTTGCTCCTGTTCATTGATATAATGCTAGCACCACTCATGCAACAGTTGGCTGACAGTGTATTGTGGTAGCTACACAACTAACATGAGGTATGAAAACAGTATTTAGTTAGTGGCTGTGACCCAGCTACAATGATGACTAGTAGTTGAGTGTTGGATATATGAAGTGAGAGATTCCTAGTGTCCCCGTGTGTTGGATTACAAAGTGCCTTGAGCTGCCACCATGCCTAGGGATGAGAATATGAGTACCATCAGGGAAGAGTTGTACCGGCAGACGACAGAGATGCCTCTGTCTCCCAAAGTCTTACAGCACCTAACGGTAAGAGAGAAAAGACAGAAACTTTCTAAAGGTCTTTGTATGGTGATACTTTTGTAACATTGGTTTGTAAACACATGCAGTGTTGTTACTATTGTAACATAGGTTTGTAAACACATGCAGTGGTGTTACTATTGTAACATTGGTTTGTAAACACATGCAGTGGTGTTATTGGGTATTTTATAGGGAAATGTATCACACATGAGCAGCTCGTTATGTTCCAGGATAGTCAGGTAAGAGTGGATAGAGATTTGTATTACACCTTTCTTCAAGAAATACAAATCTGATTTGAGAAAATTTCAAGTTATTTTTTTTTCATTTACCATCAGGCTGGTTAAAAGAAATATTTTATGCTTGTTTTTAATCAGATATTGTCTAATAATATAACAGTTTGTATCTCAGCCTGAGTGCTGAGATTTGAAGAAGCTTTTTATTTTATAATTCAGAACAATGTGGGTAATCGAAATATGTTAAGTCTCAAATAATATTATTTGTATGTGACATACATAAAATGTGATATATATACTTATAGCTGAAGCATTCATTATGTTGCTGGGGCATTGTTTCACAGAAGAGGTATATTTAAAGTAACATGGCCAGCTAAAGTGTTTGTGTACATATCAGCTAAAATGTATTTATGTTTTTGGTGCTGAAATATTCATTTACAAATTCCAATTTTTTTGTTGTTGATGTCATAAATTGATGAACATTATTATATAAGCTTATAAAAATACTTCTTAAGAGTTTACTTAACCATTGGTTGGTTTACTATACTGCCTAAATAGATTCAACATATTTTCCATGTTGTTATCATGTACTGTTTTATTCTTCTTTTGTTATCAAGCAACAGTAATGCAAGCTATTTAAAGCCCCTGCCTTCAGTGTGCTCTTGCAATAGGGCCTGATCAATCTGAGCAGCCCAATTCACTGCCATGGATGTTGCGGTTTACCCCGCTAGTTAGATTTGTTTACCTGATTGTTTAAGAGAGTAAAATATTGCGTTTGTTGTCCTCAGGTGTCCCTGAATGGGCTGGAGGTCCTGTGTTTGATGGTGGACCGCATGGGGGAGAACTTTAGACCACATGTGACAACAGTCCTGCCTGCTGTTATTGACAGGCTGGGTGATTCCAAGGATCAGGTCAGGGACATGGCGCAGCAGCTCTTGTTAAAGCTGATGATGCCGGCGTCCACACCACAGGTAGGTGGGGGGGGGGGGTGTGTACGTATGACAAGGCAGGTGGGGTGTACACATGGCATAACAGGGTGGAGTGCATGATGACAAAACAATATAGGATGCATGATGACAAAACAATATAAGGTGCATGATGACAAAACAATATAGGATGCATGATGACAAAACAATATAAGGTGCATGATGACAAAACAATATAAGGTGCATGATGACAAAACAATATAGGGTGCATGATGACAAAACAATATAAGGTGCATGATGACAAAACAATATAGGGTGCATGATGTCAAAACAATATAGGATGCATGATGACAAAACAATATAAGGTGCATGATGACAAAACAATATAGGGTGCATGATGTCAAAACAATATAGGATGCATGATGACAAAACAATATAAGGTGCATGATGACAAAACAATATAGGGTGCATGATGTCAAAACAATATAGGATGCATGATGACAAAACAATATAGGATGCATGATGACAAAACAATATAGGATGCATGATGACAAAACAATATAGGATGCATGATGACAAAACAATATAGGGTGCATGATGACAAAACAGTATAGGATGCATGATGACAAAACAATATAGGATGCATGATGACAAAACAATATAGGATGCATGATGTCAAAACAATATAGGATGCATGATGACAAAACAATATAGGATGCATGATGACAAAACAATATAGGGTGCATGATGACAAAACAGTATAGGATGCATGATGACAAAACAATATAGGATGCATGATGACAAAACAATATAGGGTGCATGATGACAAAACAGTATAGGATGCATGATGACAAAACAATATAGGATGCATGATGACAAAATAGTATAGGGTGCATGATGACAAAATAGTATAGGGTGCATGATGACAAAACAAGGTGGGGTGTACACTATTTTTCTGTTTTATTTGTTGGACAAAATGTTTATACTGGATGCTTAATACCTTTTTACTAATTTAATAATTAGGTACTTTTTTAAATAAAAGGGCAAACCATAAAGCAGTTTTTAAAATGTTCGAAACATACAAATTATAATAAGTCAACAATTCTGAAAGATTCTATACATCTGTAAATGGGTGTAAAACTCCAAGTAATGTCATAAAATCTAAGTTAAGATTTGTAACCACAGATTGAAATGTTAATTAATGTAATTGTATTATACCCTAGTCTTGAAACCCTTGTAACACCATTGTAATTGTGTACCAATTGTTTCTGTTCTGCAGTATGTGTTTGACAGACTGGGTCCAGCCTTTAGCCACAAACTGTGGCATGTTAAAGAAGGAGTTCTGCTCACACTACAAAACACAATCAATAGGTAAATTACCAGCTCACATTGTGTTTTCATCATGCTAATTGAATTCTTTATTCAGTAATATCACTGGAGTCAATAGGTTTTCATTTTGGTTTAATTTTAAAAAAGGCAATTTCAATACTGATATTGATTAGGTCAGAGGCGTAGCGAGGGGGGGGGGGTGCGGACTGCACCGGGTGACACCATTTAGGGGGGTGGCACCAATGCAAAAAATAGCAAAATATATAGAGTAAAACTTGAGGGGGGGGGGGGGTGCAAATTGAAAGTTGGGGGGGGGGGATGTGCAAATCGAAAATTTTAAAGTTTGTCCCAGGGAAGGGTCGCTACGCCTCTGGGGGGTGACACCATTAAGTGCCGCACCGGGTGACACCCGACCTCGCTATGCCACTGGATTAGGTATTAGATTATGGTTGTTGTGATAAAATAATTCCACACTGTGACACATCTTCTTACCTAATAAAAATGAAATGCTATAATGAAAAATATTTTTTAACATGAAAAGTGAATAGAATCAAATGTGACTCATCCTATTTACAACTTTTTCAATCTTCCTTCCTTAAACAATAAAACTATCTGTATTTGAAAATCTATTCAAAACTCAACCAAAAACCGAACTATTTCATGACCTCCTGAACTGAATCTTAGCAATGTTTCTCATTCATTTGTTTTATCCTTATTTTTTTCCCACTATATATTCCAACTATGATAACATTATTTCTTTACTCCACATTTTAAATGCTATTTTACTGTTTTCAATATTTAAAGGTTATTTTAAAAAGTATGTCATTAATAAGTTTTTTACTAACCGCCAGTGTGAGCATAAAGTTTTTTAAAATTATTATTGTTGTTATTTAATTTTATCTGTATTTCCTTGAACAGATACGGTGCTCGCTGTTTGCTACTTTCAAAGATAGTTCCAGATATTTGTAAATTGTTAGATGACCCAAGTCCTCAGGTAAGATTTTCATTCACTTTTAAATATATCTAAACATCAGCTTCAGCAAGCATCACCTTTGTTCTAATGTTGAACCAAGTGGCCATTTCATGCATGTTTGTATTATTCCCACAGGTTAGAGAGGCAGCAACCTATGCCATTGTAGAAATTTATCGGCATGTTGGTGAAAAGGTTAGACAAGATCTCAAAAATAAGGGATTATCTCAACAAAGGTGAGCTTAACACATCAGAACGAAATCCCTGAATCCTGACTTTTGTCAGCTGGTAGACAAAGCTCTACAAAGTCATTAAATCCTGACTTTTTTTCAGTTGTTAAATCAATTGTATAAAACATTAATGTTCACTAGCTATGTGTTAATATAATAGGCTTAGCATAACTTAATTAAATTGTCTGATTAAAGGGAATTAACCTTTTTACCTCAGACACTGAACTAGAAATTATTTTATTGTGGGAAAACTTGGTTTAGTCCCCTGAATGTTTGAAGCTGTTTACTTAAGGCTATAACTATAAAAATGTTCTGAATAAATAGATGTTTTAGTTCTATTGATGTGCATTCAGACAGATAGAAATCTAATCTTCATTGTTAATGCAAACATTTGGTTTGAATGTTTCTAACCCTTTATTGCTAAAGTAGCCGTTGGTACCCGTTACACGTGAATTATAGGCCTATATATTTTAATGCTTTAATACAATATTTTAATGTTTGAGAAAAATATTTATAAAATAGTTGAACGATATTAAGCCTCAAAAATGTTGTGGACAGAGAGAGAGAAGAGTGCACATGGGCTTTTATATATTAGGATAGTTATTTTTGAGTTAATTTATATCTTATATAGAAAGCCATCAGATAAAAAGCAATAGTTAAACAATTAATGACAAATTATTATATCAACAAATTTCTTTTGCAATTATTTGAATTGAAGTTTTTGTTTCTATTTAAATGTTTGTATTTCCACAGAATGACTCACTTGAATGGGAAGTTTGAGGAAGTAAAATTATCAGGAAATATGCTGCCCACTGCTGATGTTGGTAAGTGTATCATTATAAATTCTTCTTTGCTAGATATAAGTGTTGTCAACTACATAGTAATTTTTACTGGCTTGCCTACTCTTATTACCAACTTTTTAAGTTTTTACCCTCCACAGGCTTGTTTCCATCTTGTCAGCTGATTAAATATAGAATTACCTCCCTTGTTACAATTTTTTTAAATTTTTTTTTTTAATTTTTAATATTGTTTTGAGCAGCCGAAACAAGCATACATCTTTCTTTCTAAACAAAAAATAAAATATGTTAAATTTAAATATGTTAATCAACAAAGAGGGTTAAAAAGTTTTGTGTACTTCAACCTTTCTTCAACTTACTGCTTTTAACTTACAAAAATACAATTTATCTTAAATACAGCTTTTCTATTGATCACCTGGTATTAGATATGTGTTATGTAAAAGATCATAATGTAGATCAAACAATAGTTATACCAAATATCTTATTAACAAAGGCATTTACTTTTTTATATAATGTTCTGTTATCTAAAATCTATCGGGGGGGGGGGGGGGGGGGGATGGTTCTGAAATATTTAATTTTTAACTTAGCTTCATTATCAATCCACCTGCATGCACATTCATTGAAAAATTAGCAATGTGAATCCCACTACTTTATTATATAATACTGTACACTCAGTCATCTCCTTTTTTTCATATGAAATGAAGCTCAGCCTCGTTTTAATAATAATCCTCCCTTTAAAGACTGAGAGATCTGTTAGTGTTGTACATTTCTTTAATGATATGTAAATTATGTAAATCGCAGTTGGTCGCTGCTACTAATTAACTATTCATTACATCTCTCTGAGGCAGTTATTACCGTGTAAATGTGACTGATGACTCGCTTTCACTGGGTGACCTCCCTTTGACAATAAACCTTCCCGCTTATTTTATTTCGTTTTACCTCCCTTTCGTAAGTTTACGTTCAGCATATCACTACAAATACAAATCCTTAGTTCCTTGTATCAGTTGTAAAATACAGCACATCATCCCTATTACAAGAATATAAAACTCCCTCCTTGTTATAAACAAAGTTACCAACTATATTTCATACAACAATACCTCCCTGTTAAATATAATATAGTACTCCCACCCTGTTAGAAACTATGTAACAACATCCTCATTGTTAAAAACCATATAACACAATTGGTACTTACAATTTACACTGCCACCTAGTGATATACATGCAGATCATCCCCACAATTTTAGTGATTAACCTTCATAATACCTGTTGAGCTTTCAGGTGACCGTGCAAGTACTGGTATCATATTTATACTTTGTTTTCTATCATTCTCAGCATTTTACGTATCATTATCATTGATACACTTCTCTTATGCAACCATCTACCTACCTGCCCCCTCCCTCCATTGTATCGTTAAACTAGTACTTGTAGCAGATCTATACCTTGCTGTGCTACCTTACCCAACCACTTCCGTATCATTATCACTGATACACTTCTCTTATGCAACCATGACCATCTACCTACCTGCTCCCCTCCCCTTGTATCGATATACTAGTGCTTTTAGAAGATCTATACCTTGTTGTGCTATCATACCCAACATCTTAAGTATTATTACCCCTAATGCAACCATCCACCTACCTATCGCACACCCCCCCCTACCTATCGCACACCCCCCCTTACCTATCGCACCACCCCCCCCCCCCCTGGTTGTCACTAACAACCACGACCAGCGTCGCCACCAGAACGACTAGCGATAACGGCCCTACCACTCTGACCTCTATAGGACACTGACCAGCGCGTGACCCCGTGTAGCGCTGATACAGTTGTCAGGTTAGCTGCTGTGGTTTGTTTGGTGTCAAATTCCATCGCTGGGGAGGAGGCTATGATTTTTTTATATGTGTCCGTGTGTAAGTAGATACCGGGTGTTAGTTGTGCTACTCAAGTTATATTTTTAGACCAGAGCCACGGTTAGACAGGAAGTGAATGGCTGTGATATTAGCTCGTTATGGCGTTTGGGGAGAGGGAAGGGTAGTCGTGGAGATTTGTTAAAGCCGTCAGTGTAATAATTTTTTTTTTTTTTGAAATCGTCTCTTATATATTTTTGTGTGCTGAAACTAAGTCAGCTTATTTTGGTGTTGAAGCCGTCAGTCAAATAAGTTTTGGTTTTATGTGTGCTGAAATTGTCAGTCAACTTATTTTTGGCGTATAAGTCGTCAGTCACCTGCCATGCAAATCCACGTGATTTACCCTTATAAGCATCTACTTTAGCCAGAACTGATACTACGAAGCTGTTTGATTATAAATATAAAGGAAGTGGTCGTTTAGTTAAAATGTTGTTGCAGCCACCGCTTCAAGTTAAGTTTGGCCTCTGTTGTTGTAGGAAGAGATATCGTAACGTAGCAAGATCCATGTTGGAAGAAATATTGTAACGCCCCTTTGTCGGAAGAAAAAAATTGTAACGTCGCTATGTCGAAAAAAATATTGTAACGACGCTATGTCGGAAGAAATATCGTAACGTCGCTATGTGGAAAGAATTATTGTAACGTCGCTATGTCGGAAGAAATATCGTAACGTCGCTATGTGGAAAGAATTATTGTAACGTCGGCTATGTCGGAAGAAATATTGTAACGACGCTATGTGGGAAGATACATGGTAACGTCGCTAATGTCAACAAAGATTTTTTCTTCTCTCTACCAGACTACGGTCACAGCTTGCCTTAATTCATGCTAATGTATGTGGTGGATGCACGCGATTGATATGGAAATAGGTTAGCCTCCATTCGTTCTGGCTGTGTAGCAACCGTCTCATTAAAGCAGTGGGAAGTTGTCGTTTTTTTTCTTCTATTGTATTATCAGCAATAGTGTCAAGTGTTGATGTGTGGCTGATTGGTTGATGTATGCAGTTGTAATTATAGTAGTTAATTGTATGCATTGAGCGTGCGGTTTTATGTGGGATACAAACTTTACAGCTATAATATTGTGTAGGTAATGATAGAAACGTAACCATATTTCTTCACTTGGCCTAGGACTGGCTGGAATTGTAGGACACCGACTGTTAACCCCTTATAGGCTTATAAAAACTGTGAACCCCAGCAGGAGGACGAGAAATCTGATACTTTTAAAAGCCGCATCGCTGGCAGTGGGATATCTCCTAGTTATCCTAAAATATTATTCGTACCAAGAAATTTTACCTAGATGTTCTGCTTATTTGTAACGAATTTTTCTTGCCGTTTCAAGGGTGCATGTTGTGATAATACCCCAGAACAGTGTATAGTAAGAAAGTAAATACTTTCTTGATCAGTCCAAGAAGGCTTTCTACTAAAGCGATTGCCTTTGTTAACCAAGACTTAGTTGTCTCGTTCTCACCTGCCTTGTGCCAAAGTGTGTACGTCTTACGGTCAATACTACGATACTTTAATTGGTTATATCTGGTTCTTTGGTTGACTATACCTGTTTGCTGTAGGCTTAAATGTCCCTACCTATATTCTGGTTGGTTAGTGTTAAGCTCCTCTACCAGCTGTGATTGATGTAGGTAAAGGTTGCTGTACTGCCGGGGACGCACGAACACCAGCGAACATTTCACGTGATTATCACACGAGTTCATTAAGACTCGGTGAATGTTTTTAAAAAATCTCAAACTTTGAGATGCAATGTTTGTTTTGATGCCGCCGCCAGACCTGCCTTCTGTGCCGACAACAAACAGGGAACGGAACATGCGCCATATGGTGCGTATTCCCAGCGCTCTTAGGTCGGAGCGTGGACTGTGTGAAAACAGTAGTGCATTCATCTGGCTCTGGTACAAGTCTCGTCCTTTGTTATCCTCGCAAGGTGGGGAGTTACTGGTTAGGGTAGAGACTAGTCGTGGTAGACACTAAACGTGTTTTGCTAGTTATTATATACACCTCATAGCGTCTCTAAAGCTAGCCTGCATTTCATTAAATTTCAATAGACGAAGGGAAAAGTATTTTAATTTGTTTATGCAATCATAATATTTGTTGACTTAGTAATTACATTAACATAACACATTTTGTTTTTGCTGTATTATATTTTTAATATGATGTAGTTTAGTGAGATTTTATTTCTTTTCGTGCAAGTTTCGGAGTCGTGTTTTCAAATTCACGTTTGGTCCTCGATTTTGTTTCGTTCTTTGGACAGCCGGTGCTTGTTTTGTAAAACACGTTCTCTAATGTTCTAGTTGACAATGTATGCCGTTCAACTACATAATGTTGACTTCTGTTGTTGCCCTCTCAAGGGCAAAGGTCAAGGCCGATTTTTTCTGTTAGCCGGGAGTTCATTCATGTGCAGTGAAAATGTATTTACAGAATAACTTAACTGAGATTTTTTTGAGGCCGGCTTACGCTGTCAACGGTTAGGGAAAAAAATGACACCCCCCCCCCCCCCAACCTATTATTTCAAACATTCCAGTCCTCGCTTGATCTCCTCCAGCTTACCTTCACTACCTGTAGATCAACATACTTGATACATTCCTTGCTCTTTTCCAACTACTGTCTTTTTTATACGTATTTCTGTTAAAGTCTTAATGACAACGGATGTTGTAGTGGGATAACAATATCTCGTTGTGTTTTATAAGAATGTTAACAGATGCTATCTATGTTGTTCTGGTCTATAGATCTAAAGGTTCTTAACCCTTTGGCCCTGTTGGGATTGGCTGTCTTCAAAGGGACATAACTACACGTTTGTTAAGCAAATAAGTGGCAAAAAAAATGGGGAGGGAGGTGCGATACACGGGAGTTATCTTCAGTTCATTGAGAGAAGTACAAGTGGTACAAAAGGTGGGTGTTGGAGAGGGTGCGATACTCGGCAAGTTTCTAATTTCATTGAGAAGTTGCTGTGATTGGCGCCAAGTTTTTTTTACGCCATTGCTTAAAGCTGTACCGTGTCATGCACGAGCGGCACTTCCCACCTGCAAACGTTGCTGTAGTTTAGTGCGTGAGCTTCGTGTGCCTTCGTCATCAGACCACCAACTTTTGACCCTGATAGAAGTCCACAATCTCTCTTAGAAAATCTTATTCTAGCTATTGGTCCTATAACTATTATGCATTCCTTGCCTGATTGAATACGATTTCTATATTTAGACCTTCGTAGGTTATGTTTTGATATTTTGACGAATTAAAAAATCTCTTTTATCATGTTGGGCTTAGGGCTGTCTTAACACATTGTTCGATAAACCAGTCTTCGTTTCTACCAATGAATAGAAGAAAGAAAAAAGCTTATAATGTATGAATACAGTATCGAATGTGTATACAACTCATGATCTTTGTTAACATTGTTGACATTATTGTATGACTGACACAAAAAGGTTTGGTTTACTGGCTCATATTTTCACCTGACTTACCGGTCCCACCGCCTAAACTAGTGTCGATGTTGTATTATGTAACAATGCACCAAGAGATCCCCCAGTTCTAGACTCGCGGTGCTATTGGATATACCAAGTCCATTTCTCCCTGCTGTCATATATCGTTGGCCCGAATGGTTGGCCCAGTTAGTAAGGGCCCTTGTCTGGTGTAAACAGGGTCACGTTTCTGTGGCTCCCCCTGGCACTCGAGTCTTGGCTCATTAATCTTGCTGCTGTCCCTGAGATTTATTGCAGGGTGAGACCGAGGGTAGGAGAGTGTAAATTATACAGCCCTGCTACCTTTCATGTCGGGTTGAAGACTTTACAATAACGGTACGGCGGTAGATGACGTGGTGGTAATAATGGGGGCGCAAAGGTGTTTGGCGAGTCAAATATAGGGAACACCGGTGGGTAGTATTATGTCACATAGGGACACATATATGTGTGGTATTATGTCACACAGGGGACACAACGATGTGTGGTATTATGTCACATAGGGGACACAACGATGTGTGGTATTGTCACATAGGGGACATAACGATGTGTGGTATTATGTCACATAGAGGACACAACGATGATTGGTATTATGTCACATATGGGGCACACCGGTCAATGGGATTATGTCATATATGTGGCATCAAGATGTAAGGTATTATGTCACATAGGGGACACAGCGGTATATATTTCCAAATATGGAAAGATTGTGATTGGTGTTTTGTTAAGTATAGGGAACATAGCGATTGACCATAGCGTTTTATCTTATTAAATAAACCGCACTCATTTTCCCACTTGAAAGAAGGCGGACATAGTGTGTTTATATATTTTAAGACATTCCTTCAACAAGTTGGCAACACTATGACTCATTACATCTCCCTGACATTAGCGCCAATCCGCGCTGCCACCGTTATCATTAGCGATGGTGAGGAAATAGTTGACATACCTGCAGTGCTAGTCTGGTCAGTCGTCCTGCACCACTGCAGGTCTAACAACCTGTACGGTACATGGAACAGTCCCCGTGGATTAGAGGGGATTTAGTGGGGCCACACCGCTGAGGGGGACTTCAGAGACTTGTGTGTTGACAGCGGCAGTCTGTGATGTGGTCGTCTAGCTCCGGAATTTGGTCAGGTTCTGCTTTGATTGGTACATCAACTAATGTAGTTAACATGTAGTGGTCCACCTGGAATTTGTCAGGTTCTACTTTGATTGGTACATCAACTAATGTAGTTAACATGTAGTGGTCCATACCTGGAATTTGTCAGGTTCTACTTTGATTGGTACATCAACTAATGTAGTTAACATGTAGTTGTCCATACTGGAATTTGTCAGGTTCTACTTTGATTGGTACATCAACTAATGTAGTTAACATGTAGTGGTCCATACCTGGAATTTGTCAGGTTCTACTTTGATTGGTACATCAACTAATGTTGTTAACATGTAGTTGTCCATACTGGAATTTGTCAGGTTCTACTTTGATTGGTACATCAACTAATGTAGTTAACATGTAGTGGTCCATACCTGGAATTTGTCAGGTTCTACTTTGATTGGTACATCAACTAATGTAGTTAACATGTAGTTGTCCATACTGGAATTTGTCAGGTTCTACTTTGATTGGTACATCAACTAATGTAGTTAACATGTAGTGGTCCATACCTGGAATTTGTCAGGTTCTACTTTGATTGGTACATCAACTAATGTTGTTAACATGTAGTTGTCCATACTGGAATTTGTCAGGTTCTACTTTGATTGGTACATCAACTAATGTTGTTAACATGTAGTGGTCCATACCTGGAATTTGTCAGGTTCTACTTTGATTGGTACATCAACTAATGTTGTTAACATGTAGTTGTCCATACTAAAATTTGTCAGGTTCTACTTTGATTGGTACATCAACTAATGTAGTTAAACATGCTAGAAAGTGAAGTTGTCCATACTGGAATTTGTCAGGTTCTACTTTGATTGGTACATCAACTAATGTAGTTAAACATGCTAGAAAGTGTAGTTGTCCATATTGGAATTTGTCAGGTTCTGCTTTGATTGGTACATCAACTAATGTTGTTAACATGTCAGACAGTGTAGTTGTCCATACCGGAATTTGTCAGGTTCTGCTTTGATTGGTACATCAACTAATGTAGTTAACATGTAGTTGTCCATACTGGAATTTGTCAGGTTCTACTTTGATTGGTACATCAACTAATGTAGTTAACATGTAGTTGTCCATACTGGAATTTGTCAGGTTCTACTTTGATTGGTACATCAACTAATGTTGTTAACATGTAGTGGTCCATACCTGGAATTTGTCAGGTTCTACTTTGATTGGTACATCAACTAATGTTGTTAACATGTCAGAACGTGTAGTTTTCCTTACTGGAATTTGTCAGGTTCTACTTTGAGAATTAGACAAACGACGGTAACAAAGTGAACAACCTGCTGGAAAGTGTACGTGTCGATGTTGATGGGTGTGTTTGAGATTGTTAGAGCTGATATATACCTGTCAGCAACGTAGGCAGGCTTGTAATCAGTTTACCAATTACATAACAGAACGATACGTTTATCTGTTTTGTTTATCTAAGTAAGGTAGATTCCAGACCGGCTTATTTAAAACCCTATCAAATTTACAACTTTTGTTTTTAATATCACTTGACACGGTATGGAGTGGGGACTAGGGTGTTACAGCTAGGTTTCAGTGTTATTGTTTACCGTGGCACCAGTATAATTTGGGTGCTTCCTCGTCCTTTAGGACTGTGACTGTGGTGCTAATATAATCTGGGTGCTAGACTATAACGTCCTGTGGGACACAATAAAATCTGGGTGCTAGGCTATAACGTCCTGGGGGAAGGACATTAAAATCTGGGTGCTAGACTATAACGTCCTGTGGGACACAATAAAATCTGGGTGCTAGGCTATAACGTCCTGGGGGAAGGACATTAAAATCTGGGTGCTAGACTATAACGTCCTGTGGGACACAATAAAATCTGGGTGCTAGGCTATAACGTCCTGGGGGAAGGACATTAAAATCTGGGTGCTAGACTATAACGTCCTGTGGGACACAATAAAATCTGGGTGCTAGGCTATAACGTCCTGGGGGAAGGACATTAAAATCTGGGTGCTAGACTATAACATTCTGGGGGACACAATAAAATCTGGGTGCTAGACTATAACATTCTGGGGGGACACAATAAAATCTGGGTGCTAGGCTATAACATTCTGGGGGACACAATAAAATCTGGGTGATAGACTATAACATTCTGGGGGGACACAATAAAATCTGGGTGCTAGACTATAACATTCTGGGGGACACAATAAAATCTGGGTGCTAGACTATAACATTCTGGGGGACACAATAAAATCTGGGTGCTAGACTATAACATTCTGGGGGACACAATAAAATCTGGGTGCTAGACTATAACATTCTTGGGGACATAATAAAATCTGGGTACTAGACTTTAAGGTTTAGATTCTCGAATGAAATGTTTTCTTAGCGTATTGTGCAGGTAGAAAATAGTCACCTTGCCAAGATACTGACGTCATTGGGTGATAAGACAATACAATACTGGGTAAATTAGAGATTAGCTGGATAATGGTAGATCTATAGAGGAGCAATGAACGGACCCAGTAACGAAGAAAGAATTCGATGTTGTATAGAATACAACTGAATTGTGTTGAAACCAATGTTGGGCCGATTTGGAGACGATATAACTGTAGAATTTACTGATCGCATCATATTATCACTGTGCGAAAATAGGATTGATTTATTACCGTTTAACCAAAGCATCTAATACAGGCAAAATCAAAATGAACGGTGGCAAAATATCCGTGTTTTAAGTCTTCCTTGTGTGCTCCCTTGCTGATTTGAACTTCGAACCACGTGTACCTTTCATCATTAGTATCACATGTCTGCCCCTGAGCGGAATTTTTTACCTTTTTTTAAACCTTCCTCCCGCCTGTGATAAAATGCTGAGATGCGGTCCGTTTATGAACCATAAAAAATTATCTCTCTCTGTGATCGGATTTTTTTCAAAACGTGTCGTCGGTCACGTGCCAGACAATGGTGCTAAGTATCGTGCGGACACTGTAACCTTATCGCGCATCAACAGGTTGACTGGCCCGATACCAGGCCGCCGATTACTGTGTGCGGCGACCCAGCGGTTCGCCGTGTCAAGAATGTTGTGTGCGTTATCCAATTGTGCCTTTTCATTGCTGCTATTATTCCTGTGCATTTCTCTACGCTAACGTGTGTGTGTGGACTAGTAACCTTGGTGGTACAAAGTGGTGGTTGAATTTGTTTTACAGTTGTTTTTATTTTATGATGTAAGTTGACGAGGTAGTTAAATAAAGGCCAAGATCTCGGTTGGCACATATGTTTGACAGACATAGACTTTTTTGTTTTGTTTAGGGCACTGGGTCCTGTGGTTTTAGCGCCGTTTTTTGCTGTTGATGTTTAGCACATGGCCGTTTGAAGGCTGTTTGTTCATTGTACGGGGGCATGTTTGAGATTATAGAAGGCGTAAAACATGCAAGCTTACTAAAAAAAAAACCTATATATATTTCTTTTTTGTATCTTTTTATATATAAATACACACACACACACACACACATATATATATATATATATATATATATATATATATATATATATATATATATATATATATATTCATGCGTATAAAGAGACAGACACACAGGGAGATAGATGGATTGATACATAGATACCTTGATTGATGCATAGTTTGATACATTGATTGATACATTGATAGAAATATAAATATAGATAGGCTACAGAAATATAGAAAAAAATTATTTGGATACAGACTCAACCACACAGGCCACCATAGGTACCGTTCTATGAACAAGTTCCACTAATGATGATTCGATCAGGGTAAATAAATACCATATCCATTTTCTTTACGTCTGCGACACAATCGTATGTTAGCGCTAAACTATGCATTTGAAAAGCGTCGACTATGTGCCTTTTATCATAACCATACACAAAACACATTGGGCGTGCCTAGTCATGGTTGATTTTCATGTAACACGTAAACAAAGTTGTGTGTGCTGTACACGCATGTATTCAACTTTGAAATTGACTGTGTAGTTGTTCCTTTATACGTGGTTTATCTAAATATTAGAGAATTCTTATAATTGCAACGCTAGTAGTTGCGGATGTTCGAAACCCACTCGCTCTTAATTACATATCTCATTATACATATATCTGTATGTATGTAACTATATATATCCAATTATATATATGTATATATATATTTATATATATCTGTATGTATGTAAATATATATATATATATATATATATATATATATATATATATATATATATATATATATATATATATATATATATATATAATGCAGTCATGTGCTGCAAATAAATGCACCCCATACTTTAAAATTTTCCTTGCCCTCGTCATAAATACCAATACCTATGTTTGTTTAGCACTTAATGGTACCGGCTCTCATATCCAAACCACTCCAATACTTTAAGTATGTACACTATTAGTACCTAGGCTCTGATTTAGCGGCTCGTGACTTTACAAAGACGCGTCCATTCAGGTATGAGATTGTTGAAACCAAGACCATCAAGGTCTTGAATGCACCTATCAGATGGACCAAAGCCAGTGTCACTGTTCATCATAGCTCGGGGCACGTAGCGTCAACATAGATATATTGTACAGACGGTGCAGTTGATTATACATTCAGCACCTCTTACTTATCTAATACACTGTATATTTTAATGTTTGAGGAATGGAAGGGGGAATCTGCACCTCTTGGGTTTAAAGTTAAATTGTGTTTGAAGCTTGTGCATATAATTTTGATGCATGCACAGAGATAATTAACGTGGCATCACACGTTTAGCACTAATACCCGTCTTCACACCAGAAAACACGTCCGAATAACTGTCCGTCATAAAAAAAATAGTGGCTGTGTTCTCCTCTTGAATGCTGGTCTTATATTTCAACCTGTCTTGATACAAGGTCCGTTCTTGAAGAGAATTTGAAATTAAATATGTATATGGTTAATGTATTCAGTTACATCTAAAAAATGTCTTGTTAACTCCCCTGAACTACTTCTTTAGAAAACTCTTGCATTTTTTTTTTTTTTACATTTTATACCTGGATCTATTCTGTGTATGAGATTTTTTTTGTTATTGGCCCCTGTTGTATTGCGTATATACATGTGTACCAAATATTTTTTTATTGCGAATGTTGAATCGTATTAGCCCACAACCACCGAGTAGTTTTCTGTATTGCTTATATAAATATATTTTTCTTGCGATTGTTGAATGGTGTTGACCTGCCAGGCTTAGTATATTTTCCTGTAGTAAAAGAGCCTCAGCTCCCTGCTGGGAAGTGGTGCCGATCAATCAATATGAACTAATCTGTTATCGATTCCTCTGATCATTGATACAGGGCGGCATTAATCTGGTCACAAGCCAATATTCTTATTGCCGCCACTCTGCGATTGTTCATTGAAAACTCTGTGTTTATATGCGTGTGCGGCTTTCTTTGAATCGCTCAATCAATAGCCGTTCAGGATTTATGCCTTGATATTTCAGAAATTCTTTTTAGTTCAGGGATTATTTTTTTGGTTATTTACACACTGAAAGTATTCAAGTTCCCAGTTAAAGTGAAACTTTCTTTTAATCAAGTATTCGGAAATTTGATTAGATAAAACACAATAATTACAAGAACTATTTACGAGTGTGTCAAAAGTTTACAATAAAAAAAAAGTCATACGGAAGTTTGACGTGTGTGAAGAAGTATTTCGGAATGTTCAAAGTGGATGTGTTTTTCACTGGGATTTACTAAACCATGAGCTGGGGTAGCGCGGACAGGTTTGACTGGCGTCCCGAGTCAGCAGCAGGCCGTACATGGCAGTGATCCCTGCCGCTTGCCCCACCAGCCCAGCGCCCTAGTGTCCGGCGGCGGCGACAAATGGATGACACCGATGAGGTGTTTGAAACCCATCACGATGTCTTGCAGGATTTGTGGTCATCGCCCTTTATGAACCACCGCTCGCCGTTCGAGGATTATAAAGATTTGTATGAGGATTACGATAAGAAGACGCGAATCCCTGTGTTAAAACAACAGAGAATTGATTCCTATACAGGTGAGTTTTTATCGTCAATTCCTTCAGACACCTGAGTTTAAATCTACTAGGTTCAAATATTTACTCTTTACGAATGCATATATTCTGATTTTTTTTCTCTCTTCCGAATAAAGTTGAATTTTAATTCCATTAATATTGATATCGATAATGAATCAATGTAGAAGATCAATTTTGAGCCGATGATTTGTCTTAAAGAACCTTTCGTTGTGTGTTGTTATGCCACCAGCTGCTCTTTTAATACACAATGACGGCTTACACGCACTAAATAGGGAAGTGAAAAAAAAATTACACATGTAACTTTTATTGCAGTTGATTTTCTAGAATTTAAAATATTATAAAAATTAAACTTCTGTGCATTTTCCAAAAAAAAAATGTGAACGGAAGTATTTAAAGTAATTTTTAATTTTTTTTGTTGGTTAACTAAAAATAGAAAAATGTAGCCGACTGTTCTGTTGTAGCAAGAGATGGGGATATGAATGGACAATTGAACACCTTATGTTAAAGCTATATCCGAAACTGTAAGAGGTTGTCTATTAAACATTTTCTGTTGGGGCGCTTGTTTTGTGTCTACCATTGTTGTCTGCGACACTAAGTTGTCCTGTCATATACACTAAGTGCTGCCTTGTTTTGTTTCTTCCATTGTTGTCCGCGGTATTTAGCTGTCCTATCCTGTCATATAACTACACTAAGTGCTGCCTTGTTTTGTGTCTACCATTGTTCTCCGCGGCATTTAGCTGTCCTGTCATATAACTACACTAAGTGCTGCCTTGTTTTGTGTCTACCATTGTTGTCCGCGACACTAAGCTGTCCCGTCATATAACTACACTAAGTTGTCCTGTCATATAACTCCACTAAGTTGTCCTGTCATATAACTCCACTAAGTGCTGCCTTGTTTCCTCTACCAGAACACTGTCCCCAAGGTTACCTGATAGTTTGGTGACCTCCATCGTGTGTCAGCTGTCACAGGGACATGACAGTTGTGACACATACGTCGTGGCAGTTTTATTTTTAACTAGAGGCGTGAGCGTGTGGGGCCTGGTTTAATTTACCTGGACCCTAGGGGAGATGCCTTCATACAGCTCGAGGTTTTCCTGACACAAACATGACCGTAGTTTGTTCCTAGTCTTTAAAAAAAAACAACTAGCTGTCATTTCAGTGGACATATAGAGCGACTTTTTCTAACACCTAAGTGATTCACAATACCGTTACGCCATTCTCTTTAAGAGAAATAGGGTGAAATGTCCATAGCATTATTCTGTACACACGCGCATTCCCAAATGTTTTTAAAATATGGTTTACTGGTTCACGGGAGAGAAGTGTTGTGTCTCGGTCTTTATTTTGGTTATTTCCCTTGCACATTTTTTCTTTAGTGTTGTTCCTTTTGCTGAACAGTTAACACATTTAAAAACAGTAAACCAAACCTATAATTAGTACCTGCTGCTTAATAGTTTTTTTTTTACTTATCACAGTATGACATGATCTATATTGATTGCGATTGTTTCAATGCTGTAAACCGTAGTAAGGGAATGAATAACGCCGAGAAAACTCGCGTTGGCGTGGCGTATTACAGAGAGAATAGGCGTTTAGATTGCTGATATGTATCGATCTAACATTGATTTGATTTTACCTGACATCGTTTGCAACTTATGGCGTGTAACAAGCTGGCCATAAACAATATTTGTATAAGATGGTTGTCACTGACTTAGGTCTGACTGTGTGTGCTTGACTTAAGGACCACCTCACTAATGACTTGTTAGAAGCTGGCCTTAAATATTTGTATAAGATGGTTGTCACTGACTTAGCCTCACTGTGTTTACTTGACTTAAGGACCACCTCACTAATGACTTGTTAGAAGCTGGCCATAAACACTATTTGTATGAGATGGTTGTCACTGACTTAGGTCTGACTGTGTTTGCTTGTTAGAGGCTGGCCTTAAATAATATTTGTACGATAAGATGGTTGTCACTGACTTAGGCCTGACTGTGTTTGCTTGTTAGAGGCTGGCCTTAAATAATATTTGTACGATAAGATGGTTGTCACTGACTTAGGCCTGACTGTGTTTGCTTGTTAGAAGCTGGCCTTAAATAATATTTGTACGATAAGATGGTTGCCACTTTCAGTCCAGTTGGTGGTAAAGTTCTACTGCGGTTGTAGCTAATTCGTTTAGGTTTACTTCTCAGTTTTGTATACTGTACTTTTAGATCATGTTCTGCTAGCTATCAAACTACCATCCCGATGTTTCTAGTATTACCCATCAAACTACCATCCCTATGTTTCTAGTGTTACTTATCAAACTACCATCCCTATGTTTCTAGTGTTACTTATCACTATGAAACTACCATCCCTATGTTTCTAGTGTTACCTATCAAACTACCATCCCTATTTTTCTAGTGTTGCCTATCAAACTACCATCCCTATGTTTCTAGTGTTACCTATCAAACTACCATCCCTGTTTCTAGTGTTGCCTATCAAACTACCATCCCGATGTTTCTAGTGTTACCTATCAAACTACCATCCCAATGTTTCTAGTGTTACCTATCAAACTACCATCCCAATGTTTCTAGTGTTACCTATCAAACTACCATCCCAATGTTTCTAGTGTTACCTATCAAACTACCACCCCAATTTATCTAGTGTTACCTATCAAACTACCATCCCTATGTTTCTAGTGTTACCTATCAAACTACCATCCCTATGTTTCTAGTGTTACTTATCACTATGAAACTACCATCCCTATGTTTCTAGTGTTACCTATCAAACTACCATCCCTATTTTTCTAGTGTTGCCTATCAAACTACCATCCCTATGTTTCTAGTGTTGCCTATCAAACTACCATCCCGATGTTTCTAGTGTTACCTATCAAACTACCATCCCAATGTTTCTAGTGTTACCTATCAAACTACCATCCCAATGTTTCTAGTGTTACCCATCAAACTACCATCCCTATGTTTCTAGTGTTACCTATCAAACTACCATCCCTGTTTCTAGTGTTACCTATCAAACTACCATCCCAATGTTTCTAGTGTTACCTATCAAACTACCATCCCAATGTTTCTAGTGTTACCCATCAAACTACCATCCCTATGTTTCTAGTGTTACCTATCAAACTACCATCCCAATGTTTCTAGTGTTACCTATCAAACTACCATCCCTATGTTTCTAGTGTTACCTATCAAACTACCATCCCTGTTTCTAGTGTTACCTATCAAACTACCATCCCAATGTTTCTAGTGTTACCTATCAAACTACCATCCCAATGTTTCTAGTGTTACCCATCAAACTACCATCCCTATGTTTCTAGTGTTACCTATCACCGACCCCCTCCATACCCTGTACTGTACGCCTCCCACTGGCATGCCCGTGAGTGCCGGTTCCAGTACTTTGGGCCAGAGAGTAACCGGCAGAAGATCCACGCGGCAGCTGGCTCGCGGTGCCAGTGTTGCGTCACCTGGCTGTACGAGTTGTGAAGTTCCGGAGTCAGACGGGGTGGGAGGTGAAAGTGATTTCCTGCCCTGTTTTCTTTTTACATTCACTTTCTCGTGACGTCATTTTGACAACTCTACTTCCCCTACAACTTGGCTTACTCTAGGTCTTATCCTCTTTGTCTTAGATCTCGGAGCTGGCTCAGTAAGCTACTACATTGTTAAACTTGGTATTTAGTCCTTAAATGGTAATTAAAGTATCGTTGTACTTTTTGTTTTAAATATGAAACCACATCACCGTTTGCACAGTGCAATAGCTAACATGATTTTATAATGCATAGCTAACATTATTTTAAAACGGGTATGATTGTTACGGTGTGAATCAGAAGTGCCTGTGATAGGGCAATGATTATGACTAAGATCTGGACTAATTAACCCTTTGAGCCCGCCAGGCCGGTAAACCGGCTTCAACATTAGGCATATATGTCCGAAAAGCCGGTTTTCCGGCCCGATGATCTAGCGTCATATTCCTAGCGGCCGGTATACCATCTAATTAAATATAATTAGCGGAAGACTGACTAAAACTGCGCATATGTCTTTTTAGTGCGTGATTATGATTCTAAAAATAGATTTTAGGAAAAGTGAAAGTGTTTACATTTCGTAGCAATGCCGCCGAAACGAAAAGCTGAGCCACAGCCATCGACTTCAGCACATAAAGTTGGTGCAAAAGATGAAGCAAAAGACCGAAATATCAACAAAAGAAGTAGAATAACTGCATCTCAGGCAATACAACTACTTATTGATTCTGATGAAGAAGATAATATTCCTGGTCTATATTGTGATGATAGTGACGTTGAATTTGAGACTGAACACAGTGACATTGAAATTGACAGTGACAATGAATCTGTTCAAGTACGTTCTGATGCACGTGGTGTCAAGGACAAAGACTTGCCGAAACGAAAAAAAAAGTTTACTAGTGCAAAACATGCGAAGTTTTCCTTTGCATCGGGTCCGGCAGTGATAACTGTTTTGAAAGTTATCACACAAAAGTGGGCTTTTGGCGATGAGCTAGTATGGCCAGGTATCAATAATAACAAAACAATTACTAAATGTAAATTGGCTTCTTCTATGTTCTATCAAAACAATAATTATGTGTTCGTTTTATATACATTGTTCTGTTCAAACATTGTAAAAAAAGAAAAGAATTTCAGAATCTTGCTGCATTGTTGTTTGATCCTGAGTCTGGATACCAAATTTGGCTTGATTATCTCAAACGGTTCAAAAGTTATAGGCAAAGTTAGAAGCAGATAAGTGAAAATCGGTTTGGGCCTGGGAGCTCAGGAAATAGGAGAAATTAGGTCAGGGAGGCCAGGGCTCAAAGGGTTAAGTTTGGGCTGGGGCCAAGGTTATATTTAGTGTAGAGGTAATAGTACCTATAGAGGTTGCTTCCATGCTATTTGCCCTTGTTTTTTTTTTTAATTACTGAATCGTGCCATTCTTCTCCCGTTTAAAGGGTCGCATTATGCTGTTTCTTTTACCCCACTCAGTACGATGTTTTCAACTTCAGACCCCACGCTCAAGTCTATTTTTAAATCAGATTTGACTAGCTCTAAGTTTATCTATGTGAGCTAGTTATGAAAAGAAAGGCTAGATTTGTCTAGCGAACATGGAGTAGCCAGGCCGACTTGAGAGATACGAGCGTGGCCCACAGACCGGTGCTTTCCTTTGTCTATGAGGGTGAGTGCCTGCACACAACACCTGGGTAGCTTTACCTTCCTGGTGAGCTAGGGCCTGGATGCTTGTGTGTTGTGTGCGCGTGTACCGGCAATGCCTGGCTTTCTTACTCTCAGGATCCGCTGTGTTTTTCTCGCCTAGATGGCATGTTTGAATTACCGGTGCCGTGTGATGCCACTGGCAGATATTGGTTATAGCATTCACTGTGATGTACCAGTGATGCAGTAACCGTAGCCTTCAGTTTTGGGATATTAGATTCGTGTGTTTAGGTTGTTTTAAAGTAGTTTCTTGTTGTTTTTTTTTAATATCCATCTTTGGGTTGTGTTTTAGAACTTTTTTCCTCCCCTTCTTTTCGTTGAAAGTTGATGCTAGCGGATGCCATTAAATTTTCTAAACACGAGTTCCTTTAGCTAGCAGTGATCGCGTGTGCTGACACAGTTACACGTGTGTACCTCGCGTGTCTGTTGAACAGCTCTTTGTGCTTTCTTCTCTACACAGTTAAATTAACGCGTGCAATTTTTTTTCTGCTCCGTACTAATCTGTGGAATTTTACTGTTCACTCAGTACATACTTTCCTTATAAGTTTAGTAGATTTTTATAACGTATTAATTGGTTTTATTCTAGTTAAATTCTCCAGCGGTACAGTCTTTGTTAGGTTTTGTATACGAGTCTAGCCCAGCTGTTTCTTTATTTAATGTAGGAAATCCCAATGCCGCGTCACTCCCCCTCCCTAGCTCCCCCGCCCCGTGGGCCGTATTTAATTTTAGAGCAAGCACATGCGCTGTCAGGCGGCTAATGCTGATAATTACCTTTTTGTTACGAGCGCCGGTGTTTACATGCATGTAAACAGTTGACAAATTCTTTCTCTTCCTCTTTGTATCTATGATGGCTAGGTTTGAGCTGCTTGATAAAAGAAGGGTTACATGGTAGCCTGTTAAAGCCCGTTCTCTTCTTGTTTTTATATTGTTTGGTATTTTTGTTCTTAACTTTTACTATTCCGTCATCGTTTCTATTTGTCTAGAAGTTTGTTATAATTATAAATTTTTATTTTTCATTTTTGGTTTAAGGATAGTCATATTGCGCCATATATTTGGCTAGTTTATTTCAACGTTTGTCTTTAAGGCTATATCTGTGACCAGTTTTATGCCTATTTATCTTGTCGTGAAGTCCTTTAGTCCATGTTGTGGAGATAAAGTAACAAAATTTTGAAATGTGGTCGTGTGTATATTTCAGTAACTTGATCAAGTCTTGTAGTGGATACACTACAACAGTGTGGATGGTGATATAAACTTGTGTTACTGATTTATCACCTTGACTGATGATTTTTCCAGGTGCCATACCGCGATAGTTTGAGACCATAACCGTTCGGAGTGCGGCTTTATCTAGCCGCAGTAGATCTAGCTTAGTCTGAGATCAAACGGTCTTTCTACACACAAAAAAATCCCTTTTGGCAAGGCTGTTGGAGGATATCACGGGGGCATCAGTAGTTTTTGAAAGTTTTGGATTAGCCCAAGTCATGAAGTGGGATTCTCTTCAGTGGTGAGGCTGGGGGCTGGTTGGGTAGACACGGCTCCAGCCATCGTGTCCAGTTTTATTTTAGTATCTCGGTTCTAGACATTGATTCAAGTGAGGACAAAGCTCTCTGTAAGTTTTCTGTAGGATATATGGAGTAATAGAGTCGCTTGACCAGCGGTCATTATATCACCTGCCTGCAGTCTAAAGCTCATCCTGGATACTTGATGTACTGCATTCAGCTGACCAGTGATCACCATTTCACCTACCTGCAGTCTAACACTTAACCTGGATAAAGTTATACATTCAGCTGACCAGTGGTCACCATATCACCTGCCTGCAGTCTAACACACACTCTGGAAATTGAAAGTTATGCATTCAGCTGACCAGTGGTCACCATATCACCTGCCTACAGTCTAACACTTATCCTGGATAAATTAATGCATTCAGCTGACCAGTGGTCATCATATCACCTGCCTACAGTCTAACACTTATCCTGGATAAATTAATGCATTCAGCTGACCAGTGGTCATCATATCACCTACCTGCAGTCTAACACTTATCCTGGATAAAGTTATACATTCAGCTGACCAGTGGTCACCATATCACCTGCCTACAGTCTAACACTTATCCTGGATAAATTAATGCATTCAGCTGACCAGTGGTCACCATATCACCTGCCTACAGTCTAACACTTATCCTGGATAAATTAATGCATTCAGCTGACCAGTGGTCATCATATCACCTACCTGCAGTCTAACACTTATCCTGGATAAATTAATGCATTCAGCTGACCAGTGGTCATCATATCACCTGCCTACAGTCTAACACTTATCCTGGATAAATTAATGCATTCAGCTGACCAGTGGTCACCATATCACCTGCCTACAGTCTAACACTTATCCTGGATAAAGTTATACATTCAGCTGACCAGTGGTCACCATATCACCTGCCTGCAGTCTAACACTCATCCTGGATATTGGAAGTAATGCATTCAGCTGACCAGTGGTCACCACATCATCATCACCTGCCTCCTGCCTAGCATCATCCACAGTCTGACATGAGCTCCATCAGGGAGAAAATCTTCCAGAAGTGTCGCTCCTTGTTCCCCACCAGAAGTTCCAGCAACGGTAACTAGAGTTTGTCAACTAACGCCCCGGCTTGTTTGTACCTGTACCCCTGACAGCACTCGCACCTCTCTACTCTCGATGTTGTTCAGCCCTAGCCTGTGTATTTCAGAGTTAAGAGGAGTGTCCCCTCTACTCTAGGTGTTGTACGGTACTAACCACTGTAATCAACGTGTCTCAACTAACCCAGGAACAATTTACTCCGCTACAGTCATAGAGTTGCATGTAGATTTTCTCGTGTGATTGTACTAATTGGTGCCGTCTCGGTGTATAGGTTCGTGCTCATGCTCTTCGTTCAATTATAACCTTGTCTTGTGGCGTGGTGGATATCATGTATTAAAAAATGTCGGTCCCAATTTAGGGCTTCTTGTTGCACTGACGAGACTTAATATGTCAGCACTAGTCTGACAATGGCCATTCAATGCCGTGTTGAATTCAGATTGATCTTCAGCGTTTAGTGCTACTTTGTCCTTGTACGGTATCCGGGTGTATGTATCACGCCCAATATAAATTTAATTAGTGCCTAAGACCATAGGCACAACACAACACAATCGACCCGGTTAAATTCGGGAAATCACGTGATTAGCTAGCCGACACATGCCAACACTAGCAATGTTTCAAGTCTGGCTATAGAGGGTTTTATGAGTGTGTTGTTCCGCTTGAGTACGATTCTCTAGTAGCGTCTTGCTCTTTTTGTCTCTGTGACCCGAATCACCTTCTGTTGTATGGGGCTGTTTCACAAAGAACTTTGTAGTTTTTTCTGTCTCACCCTACCTGTGCAGTGAGCTTAAATTAGACCAATCATCAGGTTTAGAACATATTCAGCCAATGGGCCAGCTTTTAATGTCGACACGCTATTAAGCTGATTTTTACCAACCCTATAGTCACACGTTATAAAAGACTACTTGACACCCCCTCCCCTGATATGACTTTTAAGTTTCACACTCCCCAAACGGTGTAGTTGGGGGTAGAGCGTACGACTGTTGATCCGAAAATCTTAAGTCCCTAGGACGTCCCAGAGGCCAGCCAGCTTTGATGGGTACCTGACTCACGTTAAGAAAGTTTAGGCGGCTGGAGTTAACCACATTATCCCATTATATGCCGAGGCCATAGAAATACATGAATTCTATAGGGCTTATAAGTCCACGGTCTCGAAATCTACTAGCTTGCAAGTACGAGAACGAGAAGTTGTGACCTACTTACAAGCCCTATTTCGTGTGCTCTGTTAAACGCCACCCCGAAAGAATAACTTTCCCCAACCATATACACAACAAAAATTTGATCTCGCATCCCCCAACTCATTCCTCCGCGTAGTCTGAACCACCAAACCACTCTTCTTTCACCCACTCCTTATCAACATCCAAATAATTTTCTCGTCCTAACAACTTATAAGCATCGTATTTACACGAAAGATTTGCCTAGTCTAGAGTGGCAAGTCTTGCCGAAATAGTCTGGTGGCTAATCTGACCATCTTGATGTTGTCTTCACGTGCTGGTCACACAATACCCGTCTGTACTCACTCGCTGCTACAGTGCCGTGTGATCTCTATCAACTATCTGATGATACACTTGCTCTTCTTCCTAATATAACCCCACTGACTGGGTGCTTTTTTTTTCATGAGTTCGTACCGAAAAAAATATACAAAGACTGGTAGTGTAATATCAAGTAATTCAGTCAAGTGTCTTCGAGAACAAATCCAATTCGATGAAACGAGTAATTTGTCGAGCACTTGGTGTGATAGTTTTGTTTTACAGCGGCCTCTACAGTATTTGAACACGAGTACGTTATTTGCGGTGAAATCCTTGAACCGGCACTACGGGCATGCTTCAATCCTAACCTTGTGGTCTGTGGAGAAGAAGAAAAAAAACGTGTACATCTTGGTCTACCTGTGCAGTGACTCACCCATCATTCAGCTCAAAAACTCAGCTGTTCACTCACGGTCATAAGTTGCTTGAGGAAGGAGGGGAAAAGCTGAATAAATCATTGACAAAGCCAGATGCGATACTTTTAAACTAGCGTTAGAATTCCGTATTTTTTTTTAACTTGCTTGAAAATATATAAAGGAGAGATTTAAAAAAAAAAATTAGAGTATGCTCCAAAACGTATACACTTATAGTCATGGAACTATAAAACTTCCAGAGGGAAGTCGAGTACACACTTACCTACTTTTTCTAACAGCTCGTATCGTCAGTAGTTCTGTTTTAACCCTGTGGGTTCAAGTTTCGTTGTTGTCGATTTCAGCAATAAGAATATGTAGATACAGAACCGTAAAGTCTTTTGTGAACTTACTGAAAGAGACAGTGGTTAAAGGATAAACCTCTACATCCTTTAAAAATTGCTGCGGTGCCAGTAGTAGAAAAATGTGAATAATCGGATGGTGCCGGTAGTTAGACTGTAGACAATATCGGTAATCGGATGGTGCCGTAGTTAAACTGTAGACAATATCGGTAATCGGATGGTGCCGGTAGTTAAACTGTAGACAATGGCGGCAGTACTACGGTGCCGGTAGTTAGACTGTAGACAATGCCGGCAGTACTACGGTGCCGGTAGTTAGACTGTAGACAATGCCGGTAATCGGATGGTGCCGGTAGTTAGACTGTAGACAATGCCGGCAGTACTACGGTGCCGGTAGTTAGACTGTAGACAATGCCGGTAATCGGATGGTGCCGGTAGTTAGACTGTAGACAATATCGGTAATCGGATGGTGCCGGTAGTTAGACTGTAGACAATGCCGGTAATCGGATGGTGCCGGTAGTTAGACTGTAGACAATGTCGGTAGTACTACGGTGCCGGTAGTTAGACTGTAGACAATATCGGTAATCGGATGGTGCCGGTAGTTAGACTGTAGACAATGTCGGTAGTACTACGGTGCCGGTAGCTAGACTGTAGACAATGCCGGTAAACGGATGGTGCCGGTAGTTAAACTAGACAATGCCGGTAATCGGATGGTGCCGGTAGTTAGACTGTAGACAATGCCGGCAGTACTACGGTGCCGGTAGTTAGACTGTAGACAATGCCGGTAATCGGATGGTGCCGGTAATAAGACTGTAGACAATGCCGGCAGTACTACGGTGCCGGTAGTTAGACTGTAGACAATGCCGGTAATCGGATGGTGCCGGTAGTTAGACTGTAGACAATGCCGGCAGTACTACGGTGCCGGTAGTTAGACTGTAGACAATGCCGGTAATCGGATGGTGCCGGTAATAAGACTGTAGACAATGCCGGCAGTACTACGGTGCCGGTAGTGAGACTGTAGACAATGCCGGTAATCGGATGGTGCCGGTAGTTAGACTGTAGACAATATCGGTAATCGGATGGTGCCGGTAGTGAGACTGTAGACAATGCCGGTAATCGGATGGTACCGGTAGCTAGACTGTAGACAATGCCGGCAGTACCGTTCGTTTGAAGGTGTCTGTAATCTGATGATGCCGTGAGTCCGGCAAGTGTCATATGAGCTGTGTGCAAACACGTTGATCTCTCGTGTCATATGAGCTGTGTGCAAACACGTTGATCTCTCGTGTCATATGAGCTGTGTGCAAACACGTTGATCTCTCGTGTCATATGAGCTGTGTGCAAACACGTTGATCTCTCGTGTCATATGAGCTGTGTGCAAACACGTTGATCTCTCGTGTCATATGAGCTGTGTGCAAACACGTTGATCTCTCGTGTCATATGAGCTGTGTGCAAACACGTTGATCTCTCGTGTCATATGAGCTGTGTGCAAACACGTTGATCTCTCGTGTCATATGAGCTGTGTGCAAACACGTTGATCTCTCGTGTCATATGAGCTGTGTGCAAACACGTTGATCTCTCGTGTCATATGAGCTGTGTGCAAACACGTTGATCTCTCGTGTCATATGAGCTGTGTGCAAACACGTTGATCTTTCGTGTCATATGAGCTGTGTGCAAACACGTTGATCTCTCGTGTCATATGAGCTGTGTGCAAACACGTTGATCTCTCGTGTCATATGAGCTGTGTGCAAACACGTTGATCTCTCGTGTCATATGAGCTGTGTGCAAACACGTTGATCTCTCGTGTCATATGAGCTGTGTGCAAACACGTTGATCTCTCGTGTCATATGAGCTGTGTGCAAACACGTTGATCGCTCGTGTCATATGAGCTGTGTGCAAACACGTTGATCTCTCGTGTCATATGAGCTGTGTGCTAACACGTTGATCTCTCGTGTCATATGAGCTGTGTGCTAACACGTTGATCTCTCGTGTCATATGAGCTGTGTGCTAACACGTTGATCTCTCGTGTCATATGAGCTGTGTGCAAACACGTTGATCTCTCGTGTCGTATGAGCTGTGTGCAAACACGTTGATCTCTCGTGTCATATGAGCTGTGTGCAAACACGTTGATCTCTCGTGTCATATGAGCTGTGTGCAAACACGTTGATCTCTCGTGTCATATGAGCTGTGTGCAAACACGTTGATCTCTCGTGTCATATGAGCTGTGTGCAAACACGTTGATCTCTCGTGTCATATGAGCTGTGTGCAAACACGTTGATCTCTCGTGTCATATGAGCTGTGTGCTAACACGTTGATCTCTCGTGTCATATGAGCTGTGTGCAAACACGTTGATCTCTCGTGTCATATGAGCTGTGTGCAAACACGTTGATCTCTCGTGTCATATGAGCTGTGTGCAAACACGTTGATCTCTCGTGTCATATGAGCTGTGTGCAAACACGTTGATCTCTCGTGTCATATGAGCTGTGTGCAAACACGTTGATCTCTCGTGTCATATGAGCTGTGTGCAAACACGTTGATTTCTCGTGTCATATGAGCTGTGTGCAAACACGTTGATCTCTCGTGTCATATGAGCTGTGTGCAAACACGTTGATCTCTCGTGTCATATGAGCTGTGTGCAAACACGTTGATCTCTCGTGTCATATGAGCTGTGTGCAAACACGTTGATCTCTCGTGTCATATGAGCTGTGTGCAAACACGTTGATCTCTCGTGTCATATGAGCTGTGTGCAAACACGTTGATCTCTCGTGTCATATGAGCTGTGTGCAAACACGTTGATCTTTCGTGTCATATGAGCTGTGTGCAAACACGTTGATCTCTCGTGTCATATGAGCTGTGTGCAAACACGTTGATCTCTCGTGTCATATGAGCTGTGTGCAAACACGTTGATCTCTCGTGTCATATGAGCTGTGTGCAAACACGTTGATCTCTCGTGTCATATGAGCTGTGTGCAAACACGTTGATCTCTCGTGTCATATGAGCTGTGTGCAAACACGTTGATCGCTCGTGTCATATGAGCTGTGTGCAAACACGTTGATCTCTCGTGTCATATGAGCTGTGTGCTAACACGTTGATCTCTCGTGTCATATGAGCTGTGTGCTAACACGTTGATCTCTCGTGTCATATGAGCTGTGTGCTAACACGTTGATCTCTCGTGTCGTATGAGCTGTGTGCAAACACGTTGATCTCTCGTGTCGTATGAGCTGTGTGCAAACACGTTGATCTCTCGTGTCATATGAGCTGTGTGCAAACACGTTGATCTCTCGTGTCATATGAGCTGTGTGCAAACACGTTGATCTCTCGTGTCATATGAGCTGTGTGCAAACACGTTGATCTCTCGTGTCATATGAGCTGTGTGCAAACACGTTGATCTCTCGTGTCATATGAGCTGTGTGCAAACACGTTGATCTCTCGTGTCATATGAGCTGTGTGCTAACACGTTGATCTCTCGTGTCATATGAGCTGTGTGCAAACACGTTGATCTCTCGTGTCATATGAGCTGTGTGCAAACACGTTGATCTCTCGTGTCATATGAGCTGTGTGCAAACACGTTGATCTCTCGTGTCATATGAGCTGTGTGCAAACACGTTGATCTCTCGTGTCATATGAGCTGTGTGCAAACACGTTGATTTCTCGTGTCATATGAGCTGTGTGCTAACACGTTGATCTCTCGTGTCATATGAGCTGTGTGCAAACACGTTGATCTCTCGTGTCGTATGAGCTGTGTGCAAACACGTTGATCTCTCGTGTCATATGAGCTGTGTGCAAACACGTTGATCTCTCGTGTCATATGAGCTGTGTGCAAACACGTTGATCTCTCGTGTCATATGAGCTGTGTGCAAACACGTTGATCTCTCGTGTCATATGAGCTGTGTGCAAACACGTTGATCTCTCGTGTCATATGAGCTGTGTGCAAACACGTTGATCTCTCGTGTCATATGAGCTGTGTGCAAACACGTTGATCTCTCGTGTCATATGAGCTGTGTGCAAACACGTTGATCTCTCGTGTCATATGAGCTGTGTGCAAACACGTTGATCTCTCGTGTCATATGAGCTGTGTGCAAACACGTTGATCTCTCGTGTCATATGAGCTGTGTGCAAACACGTTGATCTCTCGTGTCATATGAGCTGTGTGCAAACACGTTGATCTCTCGTGTCATATGAGCTGTGTGCAAACACGTTGATCTCTCGTGTCATATGAGCTGTGTGCAAACACGTTGATCTCTCGTGTCATATGAGCTGTGTGCAAACACGTTGATCTCTCGCTTCCGTCCTAATTAGCTGATTATTTCATTACTGCAGGCTGTTAACTTTACAGGAAGCGGCTCATTTAAAAGCTGTCAAAATACCTTTTTAAAAAATTGAGCAATTATCCTCGCGTATTTGAGGTTACAGACGTAATCAATAGCATTCAATTTAGGTCTCTGCGTTGTGTTCCAACAAGAACATTCCCTTTTGTTAGAGCAGTTACTCCATACTTTCACTTAGGTCTACACTATCTCTGCTTCATACATATTTTTTTTTATAGGCCCCTGTTTTCACCTGTACAATTTTTGCAGCAGAAAGGAAATCACTGGTTAAGATATTAAAGCAACCTCTCTGCCGATATGTTGCCATCCCCGTCTTTAAAAAAATTTGTACTTTGTTTATCTTAAAACTGCCCTCTCCTCTTCCCACCCCTCCCCTCCCCTCCTAGACTTTATTTAACCTCACATAAGTGAAGACACTTACGCTTCAGATTTTTTAAACACCTTATCATGCGGGTAGTCGTGTGTTTCCTACCACTAAAATATAAGCCTGGTGCGAAATATGCATGATACATACAGTTCTGTGGTCTGCATTCACTGTAACTAAAGTGAGATTGTACAAGCAGTGGTCTTAAAATACTTTTCCTGACCTGTGGCGCTGAGAGATTGACCCTTTAATCAGTGTCGGCTGCTAATGAAAGCTGTAATCTCCTGTAACGTCATGTTTAGCTCCAGCAGCCCATCCTCGCTGCATAATGACCTGGCTGTTAGTACAGGCCAGGCATGCTTTCTGCACGTTAGGGAGGTGCATTCGTGTTGATGTTGTTGGGTAGCCACTGGTCAGGGAGGTGCATTCGTGTTGATGTAGTTGGGTAGCCACTTGTCAGGGAGGTGCATTCGTGTTGATGTAGTTGGGTAGCCACTGGTCAGGGAGGTGCATTCGTGTTGATGTAGTTGGGTAGCCACTTGTCAGGGAGGTGCATTCGTGTTGATGTAGTTGGGTAGCCACTGGTCAGGGAGGTGCATTCGTGTTGATGTAGTTGGGTATCCACTGGTCAGGGAGGTGCATTCGTGTTGATGTAGCTGGGTAGCCACTAGTCAGGGAGGTGCATTCGTGTTGATGTAGTTGGGTAGCCACTTGTCAGGGAGCTGCATTCGTGTTGATGTAGTTGGGTAGCCACTGGTCAGGGAGGTGCATTCGTGTTGATGTAGTTGGGTATCCACTGGTCAGGGAGGTGCATTCGTGTTGATGTAGCTGGGTAGCCACTGGTCAGGGAGGTGCATTCGTGTTGATGTAGTTGGGTAGCCACTGGTCAGGTAGGTGCATTCGTGTTGATGTAGTTGGGTAGCCACTGGTCAGGGAGGTGCATTCGTGTTGATGTAGCTGGGTAGCCACTGGTCAGGGAGGTGCATTCGTGTTGATGTAGTTGGGTAGCCACTGGTCAGGGAGGTGCATTCGTGTTGTCGTGTAGCTGTAGTTGGGTAGCCACCGGTCAGGGAGGTGCATTCGTGTTGATTTAGCTGTAGTTGGGTAGCCACTGGTCAGGGAGGTGCATTCGTGTTGATGTAGCTGGGTAGCCACTGGTCAGGGAGGTGCATTCGTGTTGATATAGCTGGGTAGCCACTGGTCAGGGAGGTGCTTTCGTGTTGATGTAGTTGGGTAGCCACTGGTCAGGGAGGTGCATTCGTGTTGTCGTGTAGCTGTAGTTGGGTAGCCACCGGTCAGGGAGGTGCATTCGTGTTGATGTAGTTGGGTAGCCACTTGTCAGGGAGGTGCATTCGTGTTGATGTAATTGGGTAGCCACTGGTCAGGGAGGTGCATTCGTGTAGATGTAGTTGGGTAGCCACTGGTCAGGGAGATGCATTCGTGTTGATGTAGTTGGGTAGCCACTGGTCAAGGAGGTGCATTCGTGTTGATGTAGTTGGGTAGCCACTGGTCAGGGAGGTGCATTAGTGTTGATGTAGATGTAGTTGGGTAGGCACTGGTCAGGGAGGTGCATTCGTGTTGATGTAGCTGGGTAGCCACTGGTCAGGGAGGTGCATTCGTTTTGATGTAGTTGGGTAGGCACTGGTCAGGGAGGTGCATTCGTGTTGATGTAGTTGGGTAGGCACTGGTCAGGGAGGTGCATTCGTGTTGATGTAGTTGGGTAGCCACTGGTCAGGGTGGTGCATTCGTGTTGATGTAGTTGGGTAGCCACTGGTCAGGGTGGTGCATTCGTGTTGATGTAGTTGGGTAGCCACTGGTCAAGGAGGTGCATTCGTGTTGATGTAGTTGGGTAGCCACTGGTCAGGGAGGTGCATTCGTGTTGATGTAGATGTAGTTGGGTAGGCACTGGTCAGGGAGGTGCATTCGTGTTGATGTAGTTGGGTAGCCACTGGTCAGGGTGGTGCATTCGTGTTGATGTAGTTGGGTAGCCACTGGTCAGGGTGGTGCATTCGTGTTGATGTAGTTGGGTAGACACTGGTCAGGGTGGTGCATTCGTGTTGATGTAGTTGGGTAGCCACTGGTCAGGGAGTTGCATTCGTGTTGATGTAGCTGTAGTTGGGTAGCCACTGGTCAGTGAGGTGAAGTAGTGTTGATGTAGATGTAGTTGGGTAGCCAATGGTCAGGGGGGTGCATTCGTGTTGATGTAGTTGGGTAGCCACTGGCCAGTGAGGTGAAGTAGTGTTGATGTAGTTGGGTAGCCACTGGTCAGGGTGGTGCATTCGTGTTGATGTAGTTGGGTAGCCACTGGTCAGTGAGGTGCATTCGTGTTGATGTAGCTGTAGTTGGGTAGCCACTGGTCAGTGAGGTGAAGTAGTGTTGATGTAGCTGTAGTTGGGTAGCCACTGGTCAGTAGTGGTCAGGCTAATGCATCAGGTCAGGGAGGTGAAGTAGTGTTGACTTGTAGCAGTAAATGTATTGTTGGGACCATCACTGTGTCCAAAAATCTATTTTTGGGACCATCTGTGTGTCCTAAAATCTATTTTTGGGACCATCACTGTGTCCTAAAATTTGTTTTTGGAACCATCACTGTGTCTTACAATTTGTTGTTGGGACCATCACTGTGTCCTAAAATCTATTTTTGGGACCATCTGTGTGTCCTAAAATTTGTTTTTGGAACCATCACTGTGTCCTACAATCTGTTGTTGGGGGCCAAAAGCCACGTGATAAAAGACAAAGGTACCTTTAGACTGCGTTGTCTTACACCTGTCCTCGGGAATGTTTAAGTGGCGTCATCAAATATTTGGCCGCTCAAAGGCAAGCAGCGACACACAATGCTAGTTGATTTAATTTTTTTTTAACTGGAGGGGGGGGGGGAAGCAAACACACGAAGAAAACACAACTAATGAACACTGTACACGAACCTGTATGATCGTCGCAAGGTCATTCGTCGCTGTATGTTTTAGTCCCACTGTCCCTCGTGTCTGTGAACTCATGGTGTGGAGAAGCCTTGTCTTCTGAAGATTTGTTTTTATGTCATCTATTGAATAGTCCAGAGAAAGTAGATGAAGAGGGGGAATAAAATACACTAATATGTATCGTTTTCATAGCTGAACAACACAGATTGTATTTCTAATTTGAAGAGCCACGGGTTGCGGATATTATAGGCTACTTTTTCACAGCTGACGGCTCACGGCTAATATAATTAACTCGTCCCACCATGTACCACACAAGCTGGCTACATGCAGATCTAGATGACTTAGTTGGCCTACAGACTCCAGAGGAACAGCGACACTTCCTGATCTCGCGTGCTCTACCCGCTTTGCTATACTTAGCTGAGCGTGGAAAATGTTTCTCAACGTTTTACTTGTTCTAAAGCAATCTCCACACTAGCTTTTGTTTCAACTACACAAGTTTGACCTTCGTGTCGTGACATTATGGCATCATGTTTCTCAACGTTTACATGGTCTAAAGCAATCTCCACACTAGCTTTTGTTTCAACTACACAAGTTTGACCTTTGTGTCGTGACATTATGGCATCATGTGTCTCAACGTTTACATGGTCTTAAGCAATCTCCACACTAGCTTTTGTTTCAACTACACAAGTTTGACCTTCGTGTCGTGACATGGCATCATGTTTCTCAACGTTTACATGGTCTTAAGCAATCTCCACACTAGCTTTTGTTTCAACTACACAAGTTTGACCTTCGTGTCGTGACATGGCATCATGTTTCTCAACGTTTACATGGTCTTAAGCAATCTCCACACTAGCTTTTGTTTCAACTACACAAGTTTGACCTTCGTGTCGTGACATGGCATCATGTGTCTCAACGTTTACATGGTCTTAAGCAATCTCCACACTAGCTTTTGTTTCAACTACACAATAGAAGTTTGACCCTTGTGTCGTGACATTATGGCATCATGTTTCTCAAAGTTTACATGGTCTTAAGCAATCTCCACACTAGCTTTTGTTTCAACTACACAAGTTTGACCTTTGTGTCGTGACATTACGGCATAATGTGTCTCATCTGTGTACATGGTCTTAAGCAATCTCCACACTAGCTTTTGTTTCAACTACACAATAGAAGTTTGACCCTTGTGTCGTGACATTATGGCATCATGTTTCTCAAAGTTTACATGGTCGCAATCTCCACACTAGCTTTTGTTTCAACTACACAAGTTTGACCTTCGTGTCGTGACATTATGGCATCATATGTCTCAACGTTTACATGATCTTAAGCAATCTCCACACTAGCTTTTGTTTCAACTACACAAGTTTGACCTTTGTGTCGTGACATGGCATCATATGTCTCAACGTTTACATGATCTTAAGCAATCTCCACACTAGCTTTTGTTTCAACTACACAAGTTTGACCTTTGTGTCGTGACATGGCATCATATGTCTCATCTGTGTAGCTCCAACAAAATCAATACGGACAGCGCGCTCTACTCTGTGTGTGGGAGACACGTCTGTGTAGACATATTGTAGTAACAATACTAACCAATACATGGGGCTGATCCTACCATTGGCTTTACATCCTGCATTTATTGATTCCATTTTACACCTATCACTAACATGATTACTATTCGCATGTCTTTGTTAAATCTTCAGTCAAGATAATTATTTTACCACTAGTTTAAAATCCCTCACCCGTCATCATGGTTGATTGGTTTATAAATTAAATCATTTAAACAAAACTGATTTGGGGCCTAAGTGTAGTGGTAGAATGCTTACAAGAATGTGTTTGTCCTTTTGTACACATGTGTTGGTAGAATGCTTACAAGAATGTGTTTGTCCTTTCGTACACATGTGTTGGTAGAATGCTTACAAGAATGTGTTTGTCCTTTTGTACACATGTGTTGGTAGAATGCTTACAAGAATGTGTTTGTCCTTTTGTACACATGTGTTGGTAGAATGCTTACAAGAATGTGTTTGTCCTTTTGTACACATGTGTTGATAGAATGCTTACAAGAATGGGTTTGTCCTTTTGTACACATGTGTTGGTAGAATGCTTACAAGAATGTGTTTGTCCTTTTGTACACATGTGTTGGTAGAATGCTTACAAGAATGTGTTTGTCCTTTTGTACACATGTGTTGATAGAATGCTTACAAGAATGTGTTTGTCCTTTTGTACACATGTGTTGGTAGAATGCTTACAAGAATGTGTTTGTCCTTTTGTACACATGTGTTGGTAGAATGCTTACAAGAATGTGTTTGTCCTTTTGTACACATGTGTTGGTAGAATGCTTACAAGAATGTGTTTGTCCTTTTGTACACATGTGTTGATAGAATGCTTACAAGAATGTGTTTGTCCTTTTGTACACATGTGTTGGTAGAATGCTTACAAGAATGTGTTTGTCCTTTTGTACACATGTGTTGATAGAATGCTTACAAGAATGTGTTTGTTCTTTTGTACACATGTGTTGGTAGAATGCTTACAAGAATGTGTTTGTCCTTTTGTACACATGTAGTGGTAGAATGCTTACAATGATGTGTTTGTCCTTTTGTACACATGTAATGATAGAATGCTTACAGAATGTATTTGTCCTTCCAGCGCCCTCCAGGAGCAGTGGTAGTTCCAGCCATGAGGAGCCAGACTTTGACTTCCTCAAACCAACGTCAGGGAAAACTGTCCAAAGAAAACCCAGTTCAGCTTCCAGCTCTTCGGTGCCAAGACGAACCTCTTCCACAAGTAAGTTAGATCACTGTGTGCTAGAAACTCTGCTCAGTCTTTCTGTTCTATTCTGATTATTTGGTCATCGGTTTCTAATGTCTTGTCTAAAACGTTTGTACATTCTTATCTATGTGAGATTTGTTTGTCTAATGGTTACACGTTTAGAATAAACAATCAGACCGATATTTTTTGTGTGCAAAGATCCTGTCTTAACAGAGTTGCGCCGTATTAAGCATGCTAAATAGTTAGCGCCCGTTGATCACATTTCCGTTGAGAAAAATGAAAGGAACATTTCCGTTAGTAAAGATTTCGACATTTAATAATTTGTTTGAAAAAATTGACGAGCCAATCCAGGTAAACCAGCGGAAGTTTTGAAAGGTTGACAGGTGTAAAAAGTTTGGGTTAAAACATTTCCATCTGTTGGATTGGATTTATCCAACTCAGTCTAATGCGTTTGAATGGCTGGATTAAATTTGGTATTTTTTTTTTTTTTTTTTTTTTTTACTTGAGTAAGTAGTGAGATACTCTAGCAATGTATAGGTTTGCTGGATTTAAAAAATAATTCCTTGTGGCGATGTTCTTCCAATAATAATTGCAGGCTTGCAGTACTGTGACTATCTTAGTGACGTATTCAGTACCCCCCCCCCCCCCCCTCCCCCATCCACCTACAGCCCTCGTGTTCACGTGACCAGTCAGTCAATGGTTGAACGATCCCTTAATACCCATTGGTATGTGAGCCACGAGGTCATGTCGCAACAAGCCATATGGTGCTTAGTTATTGTTGCCGACTGGTGGGCCATACGGACTAGTCTACACCTAGTCTAGACCTTTATATACTCTCTATCACACACACATTGATATGGGTGCATGTGTGTGTGTGTGTGTGTGTGTGCATGTATGTATGTTTGTATGTATGTATGTATGTATGTATGTATGTATGTATGTATGTATGTATGTATGTATGTATGTATGTATGTATGTATGTATGTATGTATGTATGTATGTATAAACACTCAACCCCGACAAATCGATATGCCGTCCATCCTCCGGGAAATGTTGGCTAGTATCGTGACTCATTTGGTGTTATTACCACATGTATACACACTAGTGCCTAGAAGTGGGGAAGACATAGACTACATGGCTTTACCGATGAATACATCACACTGTGTTTGTGTGTACACGCAGCGCTGTACACATCGAGGGTATCGCTACAGCTGGTAATACGTTGATCAGCTGTGTAGGCCTGTGCTTTCCTGAGTACCGGACTCTACCCGCTCACACACACACCGGACCCTACCCCCCCTTCCCCCTGGTAAATCCCTGTTAATTAACAGATCAGTGTTCCCCCCTCTGTAATTGGCCGGCTATGTGTCATTTGCCCGATGTAAACAAACCGTGTATCAAATGGCCTGCCTCTAGCCTGAGTCACCTCGTCTCGTATCGAACAGCCATTGATTAGGCCGTGTCCGTGTGTAGTTCGTGTGTGTCTCCTGCTATGCCGTTTAATAATGCCCTGATCTTATCTGGTATCGGGGTTCGTGGTCTCCACACGTTTAATGTGTGTGTGCTGCTGTACTGGATTATCTGCAAGTGTGATGATGTCGTTTGGGATTAGGTACAAGCCACGGCTGTAACATTTACTTGCCTGTGCATAAACAACAATAGGGTTGTTACTTGAATGTGCAGTAAGATTAGTCATTGTTGATTCAGACATGTTGATGTGCACTCAACTTGAGCAGTGTTGATTCAGTCAAGTGGATTAGTAATGGACTAACAAGTTATGTAGTTCTGGACTTGATTGTGTGGTAGCATTATATTGTCATTGTAATGATAGGTTAATGTTCATTCAGTCAAGCTGCTAGGTGCTACTTCAGTTAATGTTGATTCAGTTCAATTTGTTTTGTACTTGATTGTGTGGTAGCATTATAATGATAAGTTAATGTTCATTCAGTCATGTTGCTAGGTACTACTTCAGTTAATGTTGATTCAGTTCAATATGTTTTGTACTTGAATGTGCAGTAAACTCTCAATCGGTGTATACTTTGACATTGAAGAGACATGTTGTGATTGGACTTGACTAAGCTGTATTACAAGTTAATGTATTTTAGTAGGTTTTGAATTTGTGCAGTATGCTGTGTACTTTACAGTGCAGTAAGTTGCTAGTGTACAACTTGACAGTGCTGTAGTATTGTTTGGTGTAATATTTAACAGTAACATCAGTTAGTGTTGGTTGAGTTCAGTGGCTGTAGCACCTGTGTTTAGTCTAGAGAGGTGGTAGATGATGGTAACTAGCCACAAGTGATGTTATGTTAGCTGAGGTAGCAACTAGCCATTAGTGCTGTTGTGTTTGAAGTTATGAGTTAGAAACCAGCTACAAAAGTTGTGTATAACGTGGCAGCTAGAAGTTTAAATGGAAATGTTTGTTGGTAACAACCTACTCTTCTGGACCTGATTCTACAATGTCCAGTTCAGGTATGGTATTGTCCTGATATTTTTAACCAGTACAATGTTGCATTTAAACACATTTAAGCCCACCAACAACCCCACCACCTTGACAATAATTTACCTGTGACTGTAAGACTATCAATCCCAGCACCTTGACAATAATTTACCTGTGACTGTAAGACTATCAACCCCAGCACCTTGACAATAATTTACCTGTGACTGTAAGACTATCAACCCCACCACCTTGACAATAATTTACCTGTGACTGTAAGACTATCAACCCAACCACCTTGACAATAATTTACCTGTGACTGTAAGACTATCAACCCCACCACCTTGACAATAATTTACCTGTGACTGTAAGAATATCAACCCAGCACCTTGACAATAATTTACCTGTGACTGTAAGACTATCAACCCAACCACCTTGACAATAATTTACCTCTACATGTAAGACTATCAACCCAACCACCTTGACAATAATTTACCTGTGACTGTAAGACTATCAACCCCACCACCTTGACAATAATTTACCTGTGCATGTAAGACTATCAACCTCAGCACCTTGACAATAATTTACCTGTGACTGTAAGACTATCAACCCCACCACCTTGACAATAATTTACCTGTGACTGTAAGACTATCAACCCCAGCACCTTGACAGTAATTTACCTGTGACTGTAAGACTATCAACCCCACCACCTTGACAATAATTTACCTGTGACTGTAAGACTATCAACCCAACCACCTTGACAATAATTTACCTGTGCATGTAAGACTATCAACCCAACCACCTTGACAATAATTTACCTGTGACTGTAAGACTATCAACCCAACCACCTTGACAATAATTTACCTGTGCATGTAAGACTATCAACCTCAGCACCTTGACAATAATTTACCTGTGACTGTAAGACTATCAACCCACCACCTTGACAATAATTTACCTGTGACTGTAAGACTATCAACCCCAGCACCTTGACAATAATTTACCTGTGACTGTAAGACTATCAACCCCACCACCTTGACAATAATTTACCTGTGACTGTAAGACTATCAACCCAACCACCTTGACAATAATTTACCTGAACTTTGAAGTCATGCCAAGATCTTGAAGGACTTGTTTGAATCTTCTTATCTGATGGTGTCCCTGTTTTAATATCTGGTCTTTTTATAGAACCTTTCAGTTACGTTATCTTATTCACCTTTAGGTCTCCTATTTATTGGGGAAAAAATATAAATTTTTCAAAATGTATTAGTGGATTATTATGAAATTTTTTTTAAAAACTTTTTCACAATGGGTATTGTCTGATTATGTTTAAAAAAATTTAATAAATTACTCAAAATGTGGTAGTGTTGATAATGAAGAAAAAAAATCTCAATTATGTTTGATTATTTAAAAAAAAAAATTAAATCAATTTTTCAAAGAGTGGTAGTCTGATTAGTAATGAAATGGGTGTGTAATGAGTTGTGAGAGTAGATCAAAGAAAGTGCTAATAACGAGTTGAGATAAAGCATAACCTAATTTTCTCTTGTGCAGCAGTTGAGCCAAAAAGGAAAAGATCTGGTAAATTGCCCTGAGTTGATGTCTAGATGTTTTAGCTGTAGACTTGATGTGGTAGCTTGATGTATCTACACATAGGAATAGTATTGTCTTCAGTCACAGTTGCTTTGTTTTTTTTTAATTGCTTATACAAGTGGGGTGAAGCATTTAGTATGTGTGTGTAGCCTTAGTTAACTCTTTTTATGTCTTTACTGAAAAATTGGTTAATTTTAAAGAAATTATTTTTAAAAGTAAATTTCTCTAAAAAGCAGGGAAAAACTGTTGGTTTTTGGAAACATATTTATAACTGATGTGGGTTTTGGGGAAACTTTATAATTGTTGAGTTTGAGAATGTTTGGTTATCTGAGATATTAAGTTGAGCTCCTTGTTTCCTAGCGTGTTGTGACCATACTATCCCTTCATATGTTGAGGTCATAGAAACAGGTGAACTCTACTTCACTTGCCCCATAGACCGTCAAGTTAAGAAGGGGAACTTGACTTTTAGCTGAATTCTTGACATCTTTATGTACATCTTATCCCTCCCAAATCCCTACAAATTGGTTGCTGTATTATTGGTATTGTTTCAGTGTTCACTTATGCTTTTATTTTCAATTTGAAAAAAATTAGATTGTACGCACTTTTAAAAAATTTCCTATTCTAAAATTTTTTTTACATTTGTCTTAGAAAAGTTAAAGGCCTGTGTATATAGATCTATATTTTTTCATTTTTTAACACACAATTTTATAATTAATTTTTGTTTCAAAATACTTAACATTTTTGTTTAAAATGTAAATGCTTCATTAGATAACAAAAGTCATGTTTTCATTTTACCACACTTTAGTTTCAATCCAACAAAAAATAGCCTTACTAACTTTTAAGTTTTCTGGTTCTAAGTCTTTGTTTATTTTTGTCATCAAATAGAATCTAGTTATTATTTATTTTAATATCTATGTTATCTATGTTAATACTCAGTTGGTTTTATTTTGCTCTATAAGCTTTCCCTTTTTTTTTTATATCGGTTGTTTTAATTTTTTTTTTCTATGTGTCACTTCTCATGATGTGTACACTTTCTCCTGTGTTAGTACTCACATTTTGAATGAATGAAAAAACAAGCATTGTGTGTGTACTCACTGTGTTTCTCCATCTACAGCTTCAGCTGGGGGGTCGGGTGCTGTGGATGAAGAACATTTCATCAAGTCATTTGAGGATGTCGCCTCAGCTAAGGTAAAAAAAAGTTTCTTTACTATCTGTTAAGTTTAAACTAGGTAAAAATGATCGTAACTGGTAAGTTGTCCTATATTTCCTATATTTATTAAGCTCAGCCCAGGGAATACATAGAAACAACAAACATTTGGTGTAGCATTTTAGCTAAGCCAGTTAATTTTTCATTATTACATGTCTAGAACTGGTCAGTTGATGATGTCGCACACATGGGGTGGGAGGGTGGGTGGGATTTAGTAAGGATGATGTGTGTGTGTGAGGGCGGGGGGGGGGGGGGGGGGGGGTAATATATTATTATGATGTTGCATTTTTAATGTCTCCATGGTAAAACAATGTTATTTTTAGTTGTAGTCTTTACAGGAGGTAGGGTGTTGAACTTTGTAATGTATTTTAATGTGTAGGGGGTTGGGGTAGTCTGGTTTTTGTAGCAATGTCCTTTAAATTACCTGACATCATTTATGTACAACCTGTAAGAACAAATAGAGTACTGGCTAAACCATTTCAATGTGGGTACTCCTTTAATTGTAGATCTAACTTAACTCCCACTAAAATTGGGTTTTTGTTATTATTTTTTACAAATGAAACTTTTTGAATAAAATTTCAGATTTTCTCCTCGAGAGATGTCCAAGAACAGATGATGAAGATCAAGGACACTTTAGCAGATCCCAACATCACATGGGAGAAAAGAATAGACAATGTTAGTTTGTATTCACTGAGTAAAGTGCTATAGTGCTTCCTTCTTGTTCATATTTAATCACATTGTTTCACTCTGTTCTTGTCAGTTTTTTAATTCTGTTCTTGACTGTACTCCTCAGATAAAAATGCTACGTTCCTTATTATTAGCTGGAGCTGCAGATTACGATGATTTTTTCCAGTCATTACGTACATTAGAATCTGCATTTATACTTGTTGTAAAGGACCTACGATCACAGGTTGTTAGGGAAGGATGCATAACAATAGCGTATGTTTACATTCTCTTGCAACAACTATTATAAGCTCTATCGTATGAAATAAATGGTTCAATGGTTGATTGAAACGTTAAAATGTAGAAAGTAATTTACTTTTTTAAGTTAAATTATTTGTGGCAGTTGATTGAAAGTTGAAATGTAGAAAGTAATTTTTTTTTAAAATTAAATTTTTGGGGCCGTTGATTGAAAAGTTGAAATTAAATTATTTGTGGCAGTTGATTGAAAGGTTGAAATGTAAAAAGTAATTTATTTTTTTTAATTAAATTATTTGTGGATGTTGATTGAAAAGTTGAAATGTAAAAAGTAATTTATTTTTTCAAATTAAATTATTTGTGGCCGTTGATTGAAAAGTTGCAATGTGTACCCTCTGCCTGCAGGTACCTGTCCCAGCAACTTGGCACCAAGTTTGACCACTTTGCAGAGTCTGTGCTGCCCTCTCTTATAAACCTCATTCCCAACAGTGCCAAAGTCATGTCTACTTCAGGTGTTGTGTGTATACGATTTATCATGCAGGTAAGTCTAGCTGTACTGACCTATACTTACCAGAATATAATATACGAGCCTACTCGTGGCGTATCATACGCCGCTATTTAGTTGTTTTATTTTCTACTTTTCAGTCATTCATAATTTGTGAATTCGACAGTACCAATGCTGCCACTGAAAATATTTGCTTTAAAACACTACCCCCCCCCCCCCCCCCCCCCCTTTCCCCCAACCTACACCCCCCCTCCCCCGTGAAAGCAGCCTCCTCTTAGTTACCTCCTGTAAGTTTAAAATCGTTTCAAACTAAATTATCTGCCCATAATAGCCGTCACTAAACCCGGCTCTACCATTTGTACATTTAGTGTGAACCACAGCTCACCAGACCATGTGGGGGTGGGGTGGGGGTGGTAGTGATAGTGATAGAGAGGGGACTGCAAGGCGCGCTTGCAGCTTGTTTTCGAACGTCTCCCAGAAGAGAATTATATATATAGATATAGTATAAAAAAAAATTACTGGCCACTATACTCTTTATATTGACCAATCTCCAATTTTTATATTGACTAGTCTACAATCAAATTTAAAAGTATACCATTTATAAATTGACCAGTCCACCATCTTTACATCAGCCAATCTATCATCGTTATATTTTCTAGTCTACCATCTTTATATTTACATTAACCAGTCCACCATCACTGTCTGTTAGCGTAGCGTTAGCCCTTGTATCACATATTAACATGTCACTTTATGCAGATCAGTGGATTTAACCTGTTTAGGTTAGAAATTAAATAGATAGATAACCATACACATTGACCCTATAAAGTGATTGTTCTATTTGATCTTACCCACAGTTTGTTCACACCAACCGCCTCATTCCTATCATCACAAGCAATCTGACATCCAAGTCAAATGTCATCAGACGGTATGTATAGTTGTTAAAACAAGATATTTATAATTATAAGCAGTTTTTTAAAGTGAATGCTTCATCTGATGAAGGAAAATTGACACCACCACAATGGTAGAAATAGTCTAACTTTGTCAATTTAAAACTAAAAAATAACAGTAATAAATGATTTTATTAAAAACAATATTAGAATATTTTATTTTTTATTTTCTGTCATGAGTTTTCATGTTTATATTGTTTTTATTTCTGAACATTTTCAACTGAAATGTTTTTGATCAATAAACTAAAATTCCCTATTGAAGAGTACCTGCTGTTCAGTATGACTCCATACCTTCAATTTCTCTGTCCCCACAGCTCCTCATTAGAGTTTGTCAACCAGATTCTTCACTCAACAATTGTGTTTACCATATACTTCTCTGTCCCCACAGCTTCTCATTAGAGTTTGTCAACCAGATTCTTCACTCAACCATTGTGTTTACCATACATTTCTCTGTCCCCACAGCTTCTCATTAGAGTTTGTCAACCAGATTCTTCACTCAACCATTGTGTTTACCATACATTTCTCTGTCCCCACAGCTCCTCATTAGAGTTTGTCAACCAGATTCTTCACTCAACCATTGTGTTTACCATACATTTCTCTGTCCCCACAGCTTCTCATTAGAGTTTGTCAACCAGATTCTTCACTCAACCATTGTGTTTACCATATATTTCTCTGTCCCCACAGCTCCTCATTAGAGTTTGTCAACCAGATTCTTCACTCAACCATTGTGTTTACCATACATTTCTCTGTCCCCACAGCTCCTCATTAGAGTTTGTCAACCAGATTCTTCACTCAACCATTGTGTTTACCATACATTTCTCTGTCCCCACAGCTCCTCATTAGAGTTTGTCAACCAGATTCTTCACTCAACCATTGTGTTTACCATATATTTCTCTGTCCCCACAGCTTCTCATTAGAGTTTGTCAACCAGATTCTTCACTCAACCATTGTGTTTACCATATACTTCTCTGTCCCCACAGCTCCTCATTAGAGTTTGTCAACCAGATTCTTCACTCAACCATTGTGTTTACCATACATTTCTCTGTCCCCACAGCTCCTCATTAGAGTTTGTCAACCAGATTCTTCACTCAACCATTGTGTTTACCATACATTTCTCTGTCCCCACAGCTTCTCATTAGAGTTTGTCAACCAGATTCTTCACTCAACCATTGTGTTTACCATATACTTCTCTGTCCCCACAGCTTCTCATTAGAGTTTGTCAACCAGATTCTTCACTCAACCATTGTGTTTACCATACATTTCTCTGTCCCCACAGCTCCTCATTAGAGTTTGTCAACCAGATTCTTCACTCCTGGCCAACACATTGCCTGGAGAAACATATAGCTCTACTGCAGGATGTCATTAAAAAGGGGATTAATGATGCTGACTCTGAAGCCAGGGCACACTCTAGAAAGTGAGTAGATGTTTCTAATGAAGGGTTAGTGTTCTAGTAGGCTAACCAGAGAGCAACACCATTGGGAATGGGAAGTAAATTAAATGCTTTTTACTAAATTTTAAAAATTAATTTTTAAACTGTACATTGATGTATTTATGAAAGAAAAGTGGAGACTAATAAGCTGATTTTTAATGAGCATTTTAATCTAATTTTGATTTTTTTAATTTTATATTTTGGTATAAATTTGCACAATTGAATTTAAAAAAAAAAAATTTTAATTTAAAAATTACTAATAGGATACAATTTTTCCTGGTGTAGTTATGAGCCCTAGCAAATTTGAAGTTTTTAAGCATAATTAAAGCTTCAGAATTCAATGCATATACTATACTAAAAACCCAACAGAAACATTTTTTATGACAAATAACTATAAGTCAAATATTGAAAAAGTAGGGTTAGTGGATGCAATTAATATAGTACCAGGCTATTTATTTGCGTTCAACTTTCCATTTGAAATTATTTAGTGTTTTTGCAAGGGATTCAGATGCATATCATTACAATACTTCACCCATTCATAACACCAGTATGTATTTTGGCAACTTTGTCCTAGTGGCTTTCTTGTCTCCTCAGGCATCTAGTAATTTTAACACCAAAATTGTTTAACTTGTAGAGCATTCTGGGGGTTTGCTGACCACTTCAAGTCTCAAGCAGACGCCCTTCTTCTCTCCCTGGACCCTTCTAAACAAAAGATGTTACAAGGTGAGGTCAGCAATTCATCCTCCAGCTCTAGTCTCAATGGAGATGTCCGGCCAAGGTCTAGGTCACGTGCAGCCAGTGAGGAGCGGTCTGCATATGGTCCAAGGTAGGCAACATGGAACAGACAGTCTAGATGTTAAGTGCTAGCTGCATAGCATGAACATAGGACAGTACAGTACTTCAGTCTAACAGCAAGGACAGTTTCAGTACCTAGGTTCAAAATAGAAAATTACAGTACCTTGTTCTAAAATAGCTAGGACAGTAGAGTACCTGGTTTAAAATGCAATAGTACAGTACCGAGGTCGAACATAGCAAGGACAGTACCAAAATCTAAAATAACTGTCCTTGCTATGTTCGACACTGTCTTTGCTGTTTGATGTAGGCACAGTACCTAGGTTTAAATTAGAGCAGCACAGTGCCTACATCAAACAGCAAAGACAGTGTCGAACATAGCAAGGACAGTACCGAAATCTAAAATAACAAAGTCACAGTGCCTAGGTTTAAAATAGAGCAGTACAGTGCCTAGGTCAAACAGCAAAGACAGTACTGTACCGATGTCTTAAACAGCAAATACCACAACTAGGTTGACACTTGCAAGGATAGTAAAGTACCAAGGTATAAGAAAGCAAGGAAAGTACCGTACCTTACCTAGACAAAACATAGCCAGAACATTTCGTCTAGTACTTAGGTTCAATCAATGTAACAAACTAGTCTAACACCAAAGTAACAGTCTACTTCTGGTTCAACAATGGTATTTACTTTGTTATATATGAACCCCCCACAGCCAAGGTACAGCCTCCTATAAAAAGGTGACTCAAAGAATCAGCTCTTCCAAAAGTGATGCTGGGGGTAAGATAATTTTTAAAAATATTTTTAATGGTTGCCATGGTTATACATCTTGTTAATGAATGGTTCCATCATTTTCAAATATTTCAAATATTTTTTCTTGAATGATTGTTCTTGATGTTCGGATTGTTCAAATTTTCTTTCTACTTTGTTTTAAGTAATATTTTCTAGATAGTTTTGAAGCTCTTTTTACAATTCAAATGTTAAAACTTCTCGGTTTTACTGTTACATTTGTTTGTTTTCTCATCATTTTTCCACCCCTCTAACTTGGCCATTCTTTCCATCTGGTAACCCATTATAGTGGGTTATTTTATTCCTGTTTATAGATATACAACCCTTATTTTTTAGTCATCTCTTTTGGCTGACAAAACTCTCCTTATATTTTGTAAGTGTTATCCTTTACCCTCCCCTCTACCCAAAAACGGGTATCCTCTTTTGTTAAACTTTGTACATGTCCTGAAGTATGCTCTGTTTTTGATTCAAATCTCATTATACAATAAAGATGCAGATTTGGATAGTGACCTTGACCCCATGGCTCGGAGAGGTAAGAGGTTATCTATCTCTGTTTCATCTGTCTGCTTTAATCCTTCATTGGACTGTATCATCTCATCAGTCAGTTGATTCCTAATATGACTGTATCATCTCATCAGTCAGCTGATTCCTAATGTGACTGTAACAATTCATTCCATCAGTCAACTGATTTCTAATGTGACTGTAACAATTCATTCCATCAGTCAACTGATCTCTAATATGACTGTATCATCTCATCAGTCAGCCTTAAATTCATTATTTGACTTGCTTCTCATCAGTCAACTAATTCTTAATGTTTTTAAATACATTGTCAGTCCACTATAAACTCATTTGACTGTAACTCCCCCATCAGTCAACTGATTTCTAATATGACTGCATCACCTCATCAGTCAACTGATATCTAATATGACTGCATCAATTAATCAGTCAACTGATTTCTAATATGACTGCATCAACTCATCAGTCAACTGATTTCTAATATGACTGCATCATCTCATTTTCATTTGACTTTAACAGATTTGTTGTTTTATCATGCCTCAATCAATTATAAATGACTTACTTCACTTTTAATAATAACACCATTATCCAGTTGTGGCCAGTTGTTCTTAGTTTCTAGCTTGATTTGTTTTATTGATTAAAATCAACATTAGTCGCAGTATCTCTAGTTAACTGATTCACTAGCCATCTTTACAAAGTATCTCTAGTTAACTAATTCTCTAGCCACTTTCAATTACATATATTAACAAATAAGCAAAAAGTGCTATTTTTATATTGATACAACAAATTACTAAAATCAACATTACTAACATAAAAGAATCCATTTTTGTAGGTTTATTTAATCAATATAATCACAACACCACTTATAATATTGCACTTAACTTGTAATATATCTATTTACATACCTAATACTAGCTAACTTATGTAATTGAAATATTTTTTTCTTAAATGTTACACAATTCTCCAGTTAGAAAACAACTTAATTTGAAAATTTAGCTTGACTTGTTTCATTTCATTTGCATTGGCGCAAGTCCAATGAAATCACTCCTCAAATCTTCTCACTGTTATTGAGTCACACCATACAACTTCACTTCTCTGATGTTTTTCTTCTCTCGTTTTATTGCATGGGTATGCTTCAAATGTCTTGTTGAGCAGCTGATGTTAATACATGTTTTTTTTTATAACTTGCCTTTGATGAAGCCAAAACTGAATGTGTTGTTTTAATTCAGCCCCAGCTGTTTTCAGTACTTAGTCAGACCGTTGTACCAGAGACCCTACAACAGCTTCTAGATTTCCTTGCTTTTGTTCCAATGGAGCCTCACGTTTCACCCATTAATTTCATTCTTTGTTTCGGTTGTATTATTTCACATGTATGCTTTAAGTTATTATTTTTATTCCTTTTACAAATAGCTCAATTATATTTTATTTTTATAAAAGCATGATTGTGCTTCAATATAGTAGCTTATTTCCATAATTGCTTCCTTAATTTTTCTCATAAATCAATACAGCGAATGCACTATTTAAATTATGTGTAGGTTACCTAAGTTTGTTAAGGAAAAAAGGAATTTTCAAAATGTAAAAAAATGAATACGTAGTCCAATAATAATTTAATATTTAGATTTGGAATAGAGAATGAAAAATAGCAATAAAACATACTCAGGACATCCCTTTAGACAGCTTTATAAGATTTAATTCTAGGCTGTAGTGGTTAGAAGCTGAACTGTAAAATTTTAAACAAGAACAAGACAGATTGTTAATATAATAGTGAAATAGGCAGTAGATTATTCTAATTTTTATAAAGGTAAACAACACCAGGATAGGTTGACAAAAAAAAAATTAAAATAGATGATAGTTTGCTAGAAGCGGAAAAGTGAAATGAGGTGATTTGGAACCAAGCAATGGAGATCACTCAAGAAAAAGCCAGTTCTTCATAGCCTACCAGCATGCACAGGATTTAATATCAAACCTATGTCCTCACCCCTCAGATGTAGGCTATACACCTCGCAGCCGCACATACTCTGGCACCAGCAATGGCAGCACATCCAGCAATTACTACAACAACCAGCACTACAACACCATAGGGCATAATAGGCACCGGACCAACACAGGGCCCAAGCAGACTGATGTAGAGGCCGGGGGTCTCCTGCGCTCCTCCAGTGCCACGGATGTCAACTGTTTGCGCACCCCCAAGCCCCGAGCCACCCTGCTGACCGCGGCTCGCATTGCTAAAGGATCCACCAACTCACTGCGTAAGATGTGGTTAAAGTAGTCAAATCAGGATTGTTAAAACCATTCCAAGTTTCATTGGCTCAAACTTGTTGAGCAAAAAAATATTTCAAAAAAAGGATATTCAGTTTATCTTTTGTCCAATTCAGAAATAGTCATCTCTTGGCTGAATTTTTCTTTATTTTATCACATTTTATAGATTTCTAAGCATGTGCAATAGCAAAAAAAAATTAGCTACCATTTTCACACTTAATAGCCATATGCACTATGTAAATAAACTTCAGACATAATTTGTTTTCAAATGCTCAAAGGCTGAAATGTCTGCTTATTTCTTGTTAAATGTATTTAAATATATTTATTTCTAATAAGATGTAATATTTCTGTTGCTGCTTTATCATGTAGTCGTCAAATGAAATATTTAAAGTTAATTTTTTTTTTAAATATTTAGGAAAACTTGTTAATTTAATTTGCCAATGAATTCTAATTTGCTTGGTGGCATATAAAATTTGCAATTGTTAGGTTTCATGCCGTGTTGCGTTGCTTTTCATGTCTTATTTGGCAAGTTTTGGTTTTCCAGCACGCCAAAAATCTAGTACGTCTTCTGTTAGCTCAGCTTATGACCTCCTGACCCCAGAGCGCAGTACTAAACCTCGGATAGGTGTATCACAATCCCAGCGTGAGTAACAGAAACCCTCCCTTCACCCATTTTGTTTATTTTAAAGTTAATTTTGGCTTGAAAATTGCATTTTGTTGTATGAGAATCAATTATTAGCTACTGCATTGTTTATAAGCTTGTTTGGTGCCTGATATTATACAGAACTTTTTCAAAATATATTTATACTCTGAGCATGCTAAGGGACGTAACTCCCAAGTAGGGGAGATAACAATAAGTGACTGATGCAGTTCTATGAGTAAGAACCAGCTTGTCAGTACAATCTAGATATCCTAGTATTAGGTTTTTTCTTAATCAGAAGATTTTTCCTGATTTTTAAAAAACATGTTAAAAAAACAAATCCTTTGTTATCATATAACAAGGATGTAAATGTTCTATCTTGGTTATGTTTTAGTTTTTTCATTGTTGCTTTCAATGTTCAATTGTTATTTTGCTTTGGAACTGATATTTTAAAAGTTGCATGAATAGTATTTGGGTTCATAGAAAAAAAACTTTCATCCCATTCATTTTTCAAGTGCTAGAAACTGCTCATTAGACTCATTTTGGGTAGTTATTTTAAGGTTCCTCCAAACTTCAACAGTGTTTTAAATATCCTGTTAGCTCATTAGTGTTAGATCTTTTTTATTTATTCAATGCAAGCATGAATAAGTAAATGGTAGACTATGTGATAGATGTAGACAGAAAATTTAAAGAGGAAACTTTATTAGATATTTTTAAAGGATTGAATTGTTTAATTATACGATGTGAGTAGAAATTGTAAACTTTAAACTTAGATAAAGCTTTTACACCAGTCATACATTTTTACACATTTTAAAATTTTAAATTCCCCCCCCCCCCCAAAATTATATATCCATTTAATATAAGCCTTGTGCCCAATAATAATATATCAGATTGTACCATGAAAGTAGTGTAATCTAAGTCATATAGTGAGATGAAAGTAGTGTCAAGTTCTGCTACTTTTTCCTGCTTAAAGATATTAATCTTACATTTTGGCATCTGATCCTTGAAAGAATGTAATGTTGACCATCACCAACCTATTGTTACAGGCAGAGCTTCATCATCAGAGATTTTGTTAAGAGTCCAGTACAATAGCAATGGTTCATAGATCTCTCTTTTATTGATGTTGTCCTCTGTTCTTTCTTTACTTTCCTTACATCAGACATACACATCTCATGCATGTCTATTTTCATATTTAACATAATAGTAGGTCGTAAGATTGCCAGAAAATAGTTTTAGCACAGACTATTTTTTTTTATTCTGATTTTAACTATTATCTCTTAACTAGTACTAATAAAAACATGAGAATCTAACCATAACTCATGGCTGACTATATAGTAACAAACCTGTAACCACTAACCTAACTTAACCATCGTGTTTGCTTTTTTTTATCTTTTTAATAAGTTTAATGATACATTTGAAAATAAAATTGGTTCAATTTGTATAAATCATCAAACATTTTCATTTAATTTGCAACTATTTTAAATTCTATTTTTTTTAACGTATGTTTAAAAACTGATCATAAACTTGACCTTATTCAGTCATTTTACTAAAATAAACCCGAGCATTAATTATTTTATAGTTTTGTAAATAATTAAAATAAATTTCCCATAAAATATGCATCTGAAAATTGTTGCAATCAAGGAGAAAATTGTCCAGCTAAATGTAAAAATAGTTTTTCTTAACACTAATGGCATCTGTTGTTTTTTCCAGCCAATAGCAGATCAAACTCCCCCTCCTCTACTAGGCGACAGCTAGTGTATGCCAAACAAACCCCTGCCCGTGTTGATACGGGACTGGGTCCAAAGCGCACACGGATACCTGGGTCTCACAGTCAAGGTACTAGCAGAGAGGCTAGTCCAGCCAGAAGCTTTAAAAGTCAGTGGTGTTTCATGCTCTTTGTCTCATGCTCTTTATCCGCATTCTTTGTTGCATGTACCACCTTTGGCCTTTTACTTTAAGTAGAAGCAACCTTTGACCTTCTGTTTTAAATAAAGTTGTATCAACCTTTGACCTTCTGTTTTAAATAAAATTGTATCAACCTTTGACCTTCTGTTTTAAATAAAGTTGTATCAACCTTTGACCTTCTGTTTTAAATAAAATTGTATCAACCTTTGACCTTCTGTTTTAAATAAAGTTGTATCAACCTTTGACCTTCAGTTTTAAATAAAGTTGTATCAACCTTTGACCTTCTGTTTTAAATAAAGTTGTATCAACCTTTGACCTTCTGTTTTAAATAAAGTTGTATCAACCTTTGACCTTCTGTTTTAAATAAAGTTGTATCAACCTTTGACCTTCTGTTTGAAGCAGGTCAAGAACGAAGATTAAGTGGCAGCAGCAAAGTCAGCAGTGGTCGCAAAAGTAAGTCATGGGTTTGTTTGTCTTCTGTGCTGAGAGGTTGTGTCTGTCTTCTGTGCTGATAGATTTGTCTGTCTTCTGTGCTGAGAGCTTTGTCTGTCTTCTGTGCTGAGAGCTTTGTCTGTCTTCTGTGCTGAGAGATTTGTCTGTCTTGTGTGCTGAGAGATTTGTCTGTCTTCTGTGCTGAGAGCTTTGTCTGTCTTCTGTGCTGAGAGATTTGTCTGTCTTCTGTGCTGAGAGATTTGTCTGTCTTCTGTGCTGAGAGATTTTCTGTCTTCTGTGCTGAGAGATTTGTCTGTCTTCTGAGCTGAGAGATTTGTCTGTCTTCTGTGCTGAGAGATTTGTCTGTCTTCTGTGCTGAGAGATTTTCTGTCTTCTGTGCTGAGAGATTTGTCTGTCAGAATATCTCTGCCCAGAAATTAGCCTGGTTAAATATCTTGTCTAGTGCAATATTAACCTGGTTAAATGCTGAAAGATTAGCCTAGTTAAATGCTGAATGATTAGCCTGGTTAAATGCTGAATGATTAGCCTGGTTAAGTGCTGAAAGATTAGCCTGGTTAAATGCTGAAAGATTAGCCTGGTTAAATGCTGAATGATTAGCCTGGTTAAATGCTGAATGATTAGCCTGGTTAAATTTTGAATGATTAGCCTGGTAAAATGCTGAATGATTAGCCTGGTAAAATGCTGAATGATTAGCCTGGTTAAATGCTGAATGATTAGCCTGGTTAAATGCTGAAAGATTAGCCTGGTTAAATGCTGAATAATTAGCCTGGTTAAATGCTGAAAGATTAGCCTTGTCTTGTGTAGAAAGTTGAGCATTGAATGCCCATGAAATGACCTTTGTCCTCCTTGTGTCCCCAGCTCCAGTGTTATCACAACGGGTACTGCGCCATGGCTCTGATGTGGAGGATGCTTTACAAGATGCCTTGGTATTAGCTCTTTCTCCTGCAACATTTATTCTAATAAGGTTCTTCTCACCAGGTGGTAGATAGAGTAAACATACAGATGGTGTAGTATTATAAACTGTTATGTGACTCGATTATGTACTGAATCCACATAAGTACACTTTTTACATTGCTGATTAATGTTCATAGTCTTGTCTATACTGGAGACTTTGAAATAAGTTTAGTTTGAGGATTTAGCAAACATGATTTAACATTGAAAGACTATGTTGTATGAGGTGTTACTTGTTTACCCACTCTACTCTAAAGGATCACAACATAGACACTACCACATAAGTCTATATGAAATGTTAATTCAACATTGTATATGCCAAAGGGCCATATCAAATACGTTATAATCAGTACCACAGAAGTCTATATAAAATGTTAAATCCACCATTTTCCCTCTCTAGTCCAAAGGGCCACAACAAATACATTATAATCAGTACCACAGAAGTCTATATAAAATGTTAAATCCACCATTTTCCCTCTCTAGTCCAAAGGGCCACAACAAATACATTATAATCAGTACCACAGAAGTCTATATAAAATGTTAAATCCACCATTTTCCCTCTCTAGTCCAAAGGGCCACATCAAATACATTATAATCAGTACCACTGAAGTCTATATAAAATGTTAATTCCACTGTTTTCCCTCTCTAGTCCAAAGGGCCACAACAAAGACGCTTTGATCAGTACGACTCTGATGACGCAGCCAGTGAAACATCAAGCGTCTGCTCAGAGAGATCCCACAGCTCCTATGGTGGGCGCACGTCTGAGGTAAGTCCAGCTTGCTTTAGTTGTACCTTTCTCACCTGCATCTTGTTGTAAGCAGCTCCAGACAAAATTGTATCATAACCCGTTTAGTTTGCCTTTTATACCAGACAAAATTGTATCATAACCCATTTAGTTTGCTGTTTATACAAAAAAAAATGAATTCCTTCTTATTTTCATGTGTTGGGTGGTTTACACTAAGTGCTTCTCCATCCTGTGCAACTTGTTGCCTGTTGGTGTCATCATATTCATCATCTGCTTCTCCACCTTCACACACTCGGTTTTTCTATGATCACCAGCAAGGCTAGGCAGTATTGATTAAAGTTGGGTTTTTTTTCTGTAGTTATCAGGGTTAGAGTAGGGATGTTACACATGTAGGTTCAATACAATCTGCCTGTGATCATGGAAGTACCCCAGAATCTTCTTAACCAGCTCACACTATTCACAACTTGTTGTACAAAGCTGACATTAAGCTATACCATTTCTCTTAGTCCCCTGACTATTCACAACTTGTTGTACAAAGCTGACATTAAGCTATACCATTTCTCTTAGTCCCCTGAGGCAGACCGCAAGTACCAAACACACAGAAAGGTACCCCGCCCACCTTGTTTATAGTACACAGTTGTTTTCTATGTGCCTCCATACTTGTTTGCAGTTCAGATTTTTTTGTATTTTTATTCTCCCTTAGTGTCATTTACTGTGGTATCAAAGTTTGTGTCAGTGTCATGGTTTTTTTTTTATGCATGGATGATGTTTTCTAATTTCTTTTTCAAGTTTCACATCAGGACTGAATTTTGTACTCAGTAATAGTGATATCAGGGTTTATAATTACCATAGATACTAATGTATAACACAACTTTCTTACTTTCGGTGTACAGATTCAGTTTGAAATTCTACCTACTTAAGCTCCTCCCACAACTCACTAAACACTTTGTGCTGATTGGGCATATAACACCAGACAATATATAATACAACTTTCCCAACTTTAGGTTTACAGACTCTTTCTAAACTTCTCCTTAAGCTCCTCCCACAACTTATTTGTGTCTATAACTGGCTAGATTCATTGGATAATTTAAACATCTATTAACAAATGGGTTATATCTTTTAATTCAACTTAAGGGAGTAAGGAGCTTCTTTATTAATTAATACAAACTGATTATGAAAAAAAAAATTAAAGTGAAATGAGAATCATACATCAGATCTACAGTTGCACCCTGTCTGTGAAGGCTTGAGAATCATTTAGTTTTGTTTCAGTAGTTTTCACTTAGCTTTTAACCTTTTGTTTCTACCTTATTTTGTAATAAGTCAGCTTGATTTCACAAGTTGACTAGGATAGGAGTCTTCCTTCACAACAGTGTTTGGTGTTATCTCGTTTATACTTTGTTGTCACTGTGCATTCAGAGTACAGTAAAACTTTCCTTTTTGTGTCCCCGCCTACATCTAGTAAACAAGTCTCCCATCACAGCAGTCTTTTGTGGTATCTTGTTTATACTTTGTTGTCACTGTTCATTCAGATTATGTTGAAACACATTTTTTTATGTTTACACCAATCATAAATGCACATTATTTTTTTACAACCACGCGCAAATCAGTGCACAATAACTTTAGCTACTCACTCTGTGTACATAAGCAATTTCTATTTTCCACTGTTTAATACATGTGAACAATATATTTTTTTATCTAAATGTTTATTTGCATTCCTGTTCAAAACTATTTAGACAATTCATTGTAACGGAACATCACTATCTTTGATATTTGTAACATAGCTTAAATTGTAGCTTAAATTTGAAGCTATAGACCTGTATTATAGACTTAAAGTATAAGTAAGTGATATTTTAAAATATAAAATTCAAGTTTTTTTTTATATGGGAAAGATAACTTTTTAGAGGAGCAAATTAGAGGGGGGCAAGATTCAGTTTGCTAGAGGAGCAAGATACTCTTTGTAAGAGGGGGGCAATATTCTGTTAGTAGATCAAGGCTCTGTTAGACATTCATGGCTGTGTTTGTCAGGCATGGCTGTGTTTGTCAGGCATGGCTGTGTTGGCCAGGCATGGCTGTGTTGGCCAGGCATGGCTGTGTTGGTCAGGCATGGCTGTGTTGGTCAGGCATGGCTGTGTTGGCCAGGCATGGCTGTGTTGGCCAGGCATGGCTGTGTTGGTCAGGCATGGCTGTGTTGGTCAGGCATGGCTGTGTTGGTCAGGCATGGCTGTGTTGGTCAGGCATGGCTGTGTTGGTCAGGCATGGCTGTGTTGGTCAGGCATGGCTGTGTTGGTCAGGCATGGCTGTGTTGGTCAGGCATGGCTGTGTTGGTCAGGCATGGCTGTGTTGGTTAGCATTCTTCTAGTTAGGACACAGATCCAGTGGCTAGAACATGATTTCTCTCTCACTAGCAGCCAGCAATGAAGCCACTACCCCTCTACCACACAGCTCACTACATGTCAGAAGGGGGGGGGGGGAACAATTTTTATAAACCAACTGTAAGAAAAAAGCATCGATAATCTGACTGCTAGATCATACACAGGTTGTGTTTCCTCTGGCACTTAAGTTTTTCCTACCACACAGCTCATTACATGTCAGAAGGGGGGTAAATTTGTATTCCCCAGCTGTAACAAAAAAAAAATGCTAGATCATACACAGGTTGTATTCCATCTAGCACTGACTGGCACTTTAGTTTTTCACATTGAACATGTAACTTTGTATTTGCTTGGATCCTTCAGTTTTTTCTTTTGTCTGGATATTTTTCAAACCTTGAATGTCACCAAATGATGTTGTCACTACTCCACCACCTTTTTTATCTCGTACACAGTGTATATCTGTCTGTTTGCAGTGTTTCAAATTTCTTTTTATAAAATTATAAGATTTTTAAAAAAATATTTGATGTAACTAGTTACTATAAACTGGGACTGTTTTAAACATGCTTCAAGCAATACATGAAACAAATTTTTAAGGCTAATTTTAAACAATTAATTTCATATTTTAATCTATGAACAAAATAAGTGTGATAAAAGGCTACAAGCCAGTATAATTTAAGTTCTATAATTTAAAGATATATCTTATTCTGGGAATATTCACTCTTTTCATCTGCTGCCTACCTATTGCAGTCAAGGGGAAGAACCAGGTCATTTTCTTCAGGATATGGCGTTACAGAGGTGATTGTCTCTCCTTGATATATTCACCTTTTGTGCAAAACATATACACATACACTCATCCCTAAATATGAGAACTGTTTACGTTGCTGCTTAGTTTACTCACTCTTCATTCAGTTTAAGTTAAATATAATTGCTCACCTTAATACAGGGGTGTCCAACCAGCCTTAACCCTGACAGGTAGTGCTGAGCCCCAAGGCAGGTCACTGAGAATACACAAACACACTTAATAAGACATGTTTGTGTGTTTGTTGCGTTGCTTGTCTTGGTATGATGCTTGTACATTCATATTGACAAGTTTTGTACAGATGTTGGACACCCCTGTGTTAATGATTACGTTCAGACACTGATGGGATCATATAAAATTCAGACACACATGAGTATATTAATTGACATATTCAGACACACAGGAGTATATTAATTGACATATTCAGACACACAGGAGTATATTAATTGACGGAATGATATAAAATTCAGACACACATGAGTATATTAATTGACGGAATGATATAAAATTCAGACACACATGAGTATATTAATTGACGGAATGATATAAAATTCAGACACACAGGAGTATATTAATTGACGGAATGATATAAAATTCAGACACACAGGAGTATATTAATTGACGGAATGATATAAAATTCAGACACACAGGAGTATATTAATTGACGGAATGATATAAAATTCAGACACACAGGAGTATATTAATTGACGGAATGATATAAAATTCAGACACACAGGAGTATATTAATTGATGGGATGGTATAAAGTTCATACACATAGGACTATATTATGAATTAATGGGATGAGTGTACATGCCAGTTTTCTACCATAGTTTGGCTATCATGTAACCAGCTATATGTATCATACGTGGATATTATTTTCACCTCTAGCTTCTAGTGATGTTTTTTGGCTGTGATTTTTAGCTGACACCACTTATGTAGTGTGCTGTGATTTTAGCTGACACCTATGTAGTGTGCTGTGATTTTAGCTGACACCTATGTAGTGTGTTGTGTGCATATAGCTGACACCACTTATGTACTGTGCTGTGATTGGAGATGACACCACTTATGTACTGTGCTGTTGTTTTTCAGCTGACACCACTGGTGTTTTTATCTTGTGTGTAGTGTGCTGTGTTTGTAGCTGACACCACTTAGTAGTGTGCTGTGGTTTTAGCTGACACCAATTATGTAGTGTGCTGTGATTGTAGCAGAAACACTGTTGTGTTTATCTTGTGTGTAGTGTGCTGTAATTTTAGCTGACACCACCTATATAGTGTGCTGTGATTGTAGCTGACACCACTAGTGTGTTTATCTTGTGTGTAGCGTGCTGTAATTTTTATCTGATGTTACTGGTGTGTAATGTCAATATGCTGTGATTTTTAGCAACATTCGTAATATGTAATGCCCATGTATGGTGTGTTGTGGTTTTAGCTGACACCACTAATGTGTGGTGATGGCTAAACCTTAAGCTAGAGACAAAACTATACTAGTACAGGCTATACAGCTAGACCTGATTTTTCTGTTATTTTGCTTTGCTAGCTTACCGTTACCTCAAGGTGCTTTTTTTAGGGCCATGACATAAGAGGCTTTCTTCACAGCATTGTTTAGTTTTTCATATGTTTACTATACACCATTGTTTCTTAGAAGAAAAAAAAGTTCCAGTATCATTCAGATATTATATGATAGAATAATTTATTTGATAGATTGATGCGAATAAATTTTTTTGTTGAAACAAAGCAGAAATCAAGCACCAAAACCATTGGCAGTGGCTACACCATGTTAGATTATTTATATCTGCATTCATCATTTATACTGACTAACTATCCATCATTATCATAGCACAAATCAATCCTGTTTCTCTTGATGTGTTCTAACATTATGTTGAACATTTTTTTCTTATGCTCTATCATCTTGTATTAATTAGAACCTGTTTCTCATGATGTCTAATCTTCCTGTACTAAGCCCAACCTGTTTCTCTTGATGTGTCCCATCATCCTGTACTGCCCAACCTGTTTCTCATCCTGTCTACCGCCAGCCAATATGTTAATGACACTAATAATAACTTTCTTCTCTAGGACATGCACTCCATCATAGCACAGCTGGGCAGCTCTTCACATTTAGACAGGAAAGATGGGCTGTTGTCCTTACAGCATTTACTGCGCAGCAACCGCTGTCTTAGGTAAGATGTTAATAGATGTAGAGGGCAGGGTGGCTCTTATTTCCTACACTACAAACATTATTGAAATAATAACTTGTGGGTTTGAGGGAGAAGGCTAAAACATAACTTTTTCTATTGAAGTTGTGTTTTTTTTTTCATTTTTAAGCTAATAAATTGTATATAACTTTTAACTTATAATTTTACCATCTCTGTATCTTAGCTTTAAAGTTTTGTCCTTGGTTGAATAAAACTCTTATGTTTCCATCTGACAGCCGGGTGGAACTTAAGAAAGTCTCAGAGATGTTTACAAGAATGTTTCATGACCCACACAGTAAAGTAAGTGGTGATTTTCTTTTCATTGCTTGTTCATTGTTTGTTTTTGTCAATTAGACATACCTTCTTATTTGTAGAGCTAGTACTAGCAATAGCTCTATTTTAACATTCAGATTTAAACCTAATAGCTTCAAGTATTGTTGACACCCACTCTAAGATGTGGGTTTGGCACATTAGTTATAACTTATATCATAGAACGTCAATTTTTAAATAAATACAAACTTTTATGTTGGGTTGTCACCTTATATCAATTAGCTTTTAAATTATTTTTTTTTTAAATTAATTAATGTGACACAAGAATAGCTGGAATTTCTGAAACAGTTTTTCCATTTAGAATTGAACACAAACTAGCCTCCCCCTACCTACCGCCCCCTCCCATACCCCTCAAATAAGCTTTTGTAAGCCTGTAGCACTGGCCAGCCTCATCTGGTAATGTTAACTACTTTTATAAACATGTAAACGTTACCCACTTTTGTTAACATATCCAAAATTATGTTATTTGTCTAATCTACTTTTAAATCTACTACCAACATAACGGATGAAAGAAGGCCAGAGCTCTTCAAGTTTCCCCTCCCACCCCCTTACAGCATGCTGACCCACCTAATGCAGCAGTTCACCTTCCCTTGTCCCCAGGTGTTCTCCGTGTTCCTGGACACCCTGATAGAGCTGGTCTACCTGCAGAGTGCCGAGCTGGGGGACTGGCTCCACATCCTCCTCCCACGTCTGCTCACCAAGGCAGGGGGGGAGATGCTGGGCTCAGTGGCCAACAAGGTCCTCAAAGCTTTGGATGTCATCAGGTTAGTGCACAGCTAATGCTGGACTCATTAGCTACAATATTTTTTAACTGAGTTTTACCACAGAGTTAAAATAGCTTTGGTCGATTAAATTGTAGTGAATTTATTTTAAAGTTAATTTTACTGTAATATTAAATACTTTTTGTAGACAAACTTACAGAGTTAAAATAGCTTTGGTCAGTCGATTAAATTGTATTGAATTTATTTTTAAAGTTAATTTTACTGTAATATAAAATACTTTTTGTAGACAAACTTACTGGGTTAAAATAGCTTTGGTCGGTCGATTAAATTGTAGTGAATTTATTTTAGCATTAATTTTACTGTAATATTAAATACTTTTTGTAGACAAACTTACAGAGTTAAAATAGCTTTGGTCAGTCGATTAAATTGTAGTGAATTTATTTTAGCATTATTTTACTGTAATATTAAATACTTTTTGTAGACAAACTTACAGAGTTAAAATAGCTTTGGTCAGTCGATTAAATTATAGTGAATTTATTTTAGCATTATTTTAACTGTAATATTAAATACTTTTTGTAGACAAACTTACATTTGAATTATAGGATAAACACAACTTTTAACCTACATTTTAGAAGTTACTTTACAAGGGAATAATTTACCTCGTTGAATGCTAAAGTTTGTTCCTGGCCATGTAAAGTGTACTAGAGATGGGTTATAAATTTTCTGGAGATATTTTTATCAACTTATTTTAAAAACTTGATTCTTGTTGCAGAGATTGCTTCCCCTTTGATCATCAGTTTAATACATTATCCAAGTTCATTGTTGATCAAGCACAAGGACCAAATTTAAAGGTTGGACATCATCATTTTCTTTCTCATATCATTCTCTTTAACAAAATCAAATGAATGTAACCGTGTGATAATCTGGCTGCTACACACTTGCAAAAGAATGTGTTGATACCTCCAATACATCAGAAACATATGTTTGCATGCATGTGAATAGTACCTTATGCTGATATCAGATATGGTGATACCTGAAAATCAATCAAGTACTTAAGGCCATTGAACTAAGGTGATTGAGAGTGAACTGAATGTTTCAGGTGAGGGTGTCAGTGTTGAACTACCTACACAGCCTCATCATCAGCATGGACCCTTCAGATTTCATCAACAGCATGGACGCCAGACTGGCCGTCTCAAAGGTTATAAGCTGGACCATAGAGCCTAGGAGCCCTGATGTCAGGAAGGTGAGGCTACTCTATGCAATCTTTACAACATTGCAGTGTTCTTATTCTTTGTTCTTATCTGTGGTGTTGGATAGGATTTCCTCCAACACAGTTATGTATTATGTGCCAACAAGTACCGTATGTCACATATGGCTAGTCGGCACATATGGCCAGTTGGCACATATGGCCAGTTGGCACATATGGCTAGTCGGCACATATGGCCAGTCTGCTCAGATTTCAGCCTGCCTTTTCCATCCAAGAATAATCTACAAGGTAGCAGTTGTTTCGTAGTGTTCTCTCCTAGTTGGGTTGCTGTTCCCAGCCATCATACCCAATCTGCCCGTGGTTCAAACTGAGGACTTTTCATTGTCCAATCTTGATATCATGTTTTTAATAAAATCACTATTGTGGGAGGCTGCTTCAGATGTATAGCATTAAACCCATATAGGTTCAAATGCTTGAATATTTCAACCTATGATGTATCCCTATAATGTAAGTTCACCCAGCTCCGTTGCTGAATATTCATCCCTTTTAGCTATTGAAACATACTCTAATACACTGATCAACATTTTTTTTATTAAAACAATTTTTGTTTTTCCACCAGGCGTCCCAGTCGGTATTGATAGCCTTGTTTAATCTAAACCCAGCAGAGTTCTCACTCCTGCTGTCTGAACTACCTAAAACATTCCAGGTAAGTAATGAAACATGATGGATGTATACATGTTACCACCAAACCAGAAACTTGATTCAGCTCACCCTAACTTTACATTTTCCCTGTAGGATGGGGCAACAAGGATACTGCACAGTCACATTAGATCTGCTAATGAAGGAACAGCTGATGTTTTATCTCCACGTAATGTAGCTAGTCCACCTGGACCAAATAGATCACGACCTCCTTCACGGTGAGTGCTTAACCCATAATCTTTTATTGTAAGGCCATTCCCTTTATGGTCTTACAATAAGGCCATTCCTTCCATTGTCTTATAGGCCTGTCCTTTCATTTATTGAACTAATAAACAGCAGAAACTAAGAAGGTCTCCTGTCAAGTTCTATTATTTTACTTTAGCTGACTCTGGTAGCATTATTAAATACCCCTAGACAAACGACGGCCTTATTGGCTAGTGCCTGAGTCAGTGTCAGCAACGTATTCGGCCGACAACTAGGCATCCAGACTGCAACATTATAGTCTGGTCTGCAACAATTCCCTCTATAATCCCTTTATCTTAAGTCCATTTCCTCCATAATCTCTTATTATAATGCAATTCTCTACATGTTCAGCTATTGTAAGGCCATTCCCTTTATTGTCTATGGCCATTAGCCGTCATTGTTATTTATGTTAGCTGTAAGCCCACTCTCTCCATAGTCTTATATTATCAGTTTACTTCCTCCTCTGCCTTTGGTCATCAGCTGATGAATTTTGTTCCTTTCAGAACTAGTCACGGGCACCCAGAAGATTTTGAAACAGAAAATCTGAACCCTGAAGATATCTTTAACTCCATAAAGAAGACCTCAGCAGACATCCAGAGCCTGAGCATCAGCAGCAAGCTGGAGCCTTACGATGATGTCAAGAAGAAACATGACTTCACCTCGCAGGACTCCGGCATCCAGGACCTGCGCATGGACAGTCCAGATGGGCTGGACCACAAGAGGGCTTTCTTTAACTATTCTCATGTAAGATGGTTTGCTGGCTTGTCTCTCTTGTTTACTCCCATTTTTATCAGCCACTATCTTTTTAAGGGCCATGATAAGGTTTTCAAGGAAAGAGACTATATGTCTGCTTTTAGAATTAAAAAAAAATTTCTTAAGCAAAACTGATGTGGCCAACTTGTAATCAAATTTTAGGAGATTTTCTCCAGATATTTTGAACAAAATTGTTGATGTAGGTTATTCTACTAGCTTTGAAAATTATATTTTCTAAAAATTGTCCGTAATGTTTATTGGGAACAGCTTGGCCTAGCAGTAGAGCGCTAGACTGCTAACCTGAAAGACTCGAGTTCGAATCTGGGTTCAAATTAGTAGAATGTCCCTGTTCACCCAGCCCTGATGATTACCTAACTCACATTAGGGAAAGCAAAGTGTGTGGGCATAGTGCTGACCACACTATCCCTTCATATGCTGAGGTCTCAGAAACACGTGAACTCTACCTCACTTGCCCCATGAACCGTCAGGTTTGAAAATGAAACTTAATTTCCCTAATATTTATCTGACTTTGACTACATGCTGGTCACAAATGGCAGTACACTGATGTGATATCTCTTGCACTGTTTTTATTACCCTCTACTTTTTGGTTAGCCATAGCCTCATGTTGGTACACCTAGTGTAACCATATATTTCATCCCCAAATCAAACCTTATAACCTAATCTTACAGATTAATAAAAAAAAATTAAACTACACTAGCTGTAAAATTATGAGTGTAGAACAAATCATTCTAACATAGGTTAGTGTTTAATTAAATTAGGTCTCACCATCTTGACCATTTTGTCATCACTATGTGGAAAGAAAATGTGATAGAAAACTTGACAATGTACTAACTCTTGATGGGATCTCCAACAGAAATCTGGTGGTAGCCTAGGCAACGCCAGCAGCACTCTGGCTGGTGGTCTGTACACCAAGAATGAGTCGGACATGTCGGGAGAGGAAGTGAGCAAGATTCTCTGTGATGTGCTGGAAGAGCTCTCAAACCACAACGAGAGGTGAGTCATGTGTGAGCTGTGTTTGGTGTTTGTCTGTTAGTCTGTATGTTTGTTGGTTGTTATGTGGACCCATGGGTGAGGAAGTGAGCAAGATTCTCTGTGATGTGCTGGAGGAACTCTCTAACCACAATGAGAGGTGAGTCATGTCTAGACACAGTCAGCTGTGTTTGTCAGTTGGTCTGTTGGTCTGTATGTGTGTTGGTTGGTTGTGGACCCATGGGAGAGGAAGTGAGCAAGATTCTCTGTGATGTGCTGGAGGAGCTCTCTAACCACAACGAGAGGTGAGTCATGTCTAGACACGCTGGTTTTTTGTTTGGTGTGTTTAGTCTGTATGTTCGTTGGTTGTTTGTGGACCCACTGGTCAGTATGTTGGTTGGTTGTGGACCCTCTGGTCAGTGTGTTGGTTGTTTGTTTGTTCACTGGTCTGTATGTTTTATGTTTGTATGCTGATCTGTTTGGTGTTAGTTGTTTCCTTTACCAGTAAGTACTATGTCAACTGCCTTTTCAACAAGTTTGTTCATTACTGTTTTTCTAACCAGTAAGTCATGAGGACTCATTTGGCTTAGTTATTATAGCTGAATCCATACATGCATCTAACACTCCAAACACATCTGCAAACACCAAAAATTTGGTATATATTACCACCTGTCTATATCACAAATTTGTGTATATTTCCACCTCTCTATACCACAAATTTGTGTATATTACCACCTGTCTATACCACCAATTTGTATATATTACCACCTCTCTATACCACCAATTTGTGTATATTTCCACCTCTCTATACCACCAATTTGTGTATATTTCCACCTCTCTATACCACCAATTTGTGTATATTTCCACCTCTCTATACCACCAATTTGTGTATATTTCCACCTCTCTATACCACCAATTTGTGTATATTTCCACCTCTCTATACCACCAATTTGTGTATATTTCCACCTCTCTATACCACCATTCTCCCACAGAGTTGAAGAAAGGAAAAATGCTATGCAGTGTTTCCAGAGTCTGGTGGACAAAGGTGCCGTGTCGCAGGAGATTCTAGAGGAACATTTCAAGTCTCTGCTCTTGATATTGTTGGAGACTCTGGGGGACACCAATGTAAGTTCTGGCTCTAGGGGGCTCTGGTTCTACTGGGCTTTATTAGGGGCTTCATGTTCTACTGGGCTTAAATAGGAGGCTCTTGTGCTCTAGTGGGCTTTTTCAGTGAAGTGCTCTATGTTCAACCTTAAGATGTTTATACAACCTATTAAAACCATTGATGTTAACACTACTGGGGGTGTAGCCACAAGATGTTCAAACCAAAATGTTTCTGTCTCTAGGGAGATGTCAAAGTGCTGGCACTGAAATGTCTTCAGAAAATGTTGCAGCATTTCCCCAAGCAGTTTGAGAACTTTGCTGAGCTGACCATTCTGAAAGTTCTGGAGCTCCACAAGGATGACACCTACCGTGATGTAAGTCTCAGCTCCTCAAATCTGCCTGGCATAGTTTGGTTTTAGCTTTCTCTTCCTCTTTGTTTTATCACACCCTTCTTTTTAAGATATTTAAGAAAAAAATTTCGGGGGGGAGGGGGGTCATAAATTTTTTGAGAGTGGATTAACATGGATTATTTCTATTGTTTTAGCCATATGAAAGAAAAAGTAATAGGCACTGTGTAAGGTTTTTTTTCAAGAGTTATGTTGGGATTTTTTCCCCGTTACTGAAGTTGTAAAATTTTGTAATTAAAACTTGTCATTTTCAAAGTTTTTTAACATATATTTATGTTGTTGAATAGTTCTGTTAACCTAATTACTTTTCATCTTAGTAAAATGAGTCTCCAATTTTATTCATGCCCTGCTTAAAGCCACTAGCTTAATTTATTCTTTGCTGCCTTTTTGTTTTTGAAAATCTCAAATAGTGGTATCACATTTAAGTGCTAAATACTTTGCCATTGGTGTCACACACTTCATTTGAATCAGGTCAACCATTACAGATCTTTTACTTTCCTATCCCTTTTTTCTTTGTTTTTTTTCCACTCCTTAAATCAACCAATCACTACACTGTCAGTTGATTAAACATGGCAAGTAGTATATGACTAGTTACATTGATTTGTTGGCTAATTAATTAATTAAAGCTAGAAGTGACTAAGCCTTAGTGTATCAACTCTCTATCCCGCCATAGCAGCCTTGGCTAAGTATTGCCGTAAGCAAAATCATCAATACCAAACCATCTTTTGTACTTCGCATAAAGGATATCATTTTTTGTTCTACTTTTGTCAGCTGTAGCGTCAGGTTTGAGGCAGGCCCTACTCGGCCTCCCTGTGTGCACCAGTGCTTCAAGTGCTCGCTTAGATCCCCTTAACACGCTGGGCACGTCTGCCTCAACCCTTGACCTGGGCACCTTCGGAACATCAGACCTGAAAAAATTTATCCGATGCTCCTTAAGTGCCCTGTTCTTTCCTTGTCTTTTTCTCATTTTTTTATACTATCTAAATTTTGGACATATTTTTTCGTCGTGTCGTTTGCCTCAGAAGCGCAAGAAGAAGGTAAACTAACAATTCTAGTCTTTACGGAAGACTAATTAAATTTATAGTCTTGACTTCTTTTTCTAAACATTTTGTTTGTTTTGTACCATTTTTTTTTTTTACAATATGAAAAGAATTTTTTTTTTAATTTTACAAAGCAGTGTTGATTGTGAGCAAGAAAAGTTTATGAAAATTAAAATGCAGTTAGCACAATTTGTTGTAAACTGTATGGAGCAAAGATAAGATGATTTGGGCGTTAGGTTTTGTTTTTTTTAAAATTATATTTACACACGCTGATAAAATTCTATGTTTTAATCAAATCCTAATAATTTCTAATACAAATTATAAAAAGATTTTTTAAAGGTCACCTCTGGTCTCATTCGATTAAGACAAAAAAGTTTAAATGTCCTTATCTGTGCTTCTGAGATTATGTGTGTGTTAGTTTAGTTTATATTAGTGTCTCATGCTTTTTCATTATGATTCCTTTCTCTGTAGTTAGCATAAATGTTTAGCTTGTGTTCGATGGCTAGCTGTACACTTTATTATGGACGCTGTACTGAGGCCAGAGAATACCCTCAATTAACTTTAATTGCCGGAGATTCGCTCATCTAGATTTGAAAACGAATTGATTAGCAAGAACAAGGCAGTTAAATGTTATTTGGATAGAAGTAGGGGAGATCACTTTGATTTGTATCAACAAAAGAGTTAAATTGTGTTGACTAGCTTACCAAGGGACTTTACTCTGGTTAACTAGCCAATTAATCCAAGTTAACTCCTCTAGAATGGCAGGTTTTTCTTGTTCCTCTTGTCTTGTCACTGATTGTGAATGCACTGCTAGCAGACACTGTTTCACCCCTAGTATGTGGCTTTACTTGTCTCATCCTATCATTTTATTTTTACATCATTTCAGAAAAGCTCACCGGTAAGGGCAGAGCACTCTTTTATTCACTTTTCTATACATAATAAAAAGCAATACTGTAGGCTAGGAACTAGCTTTTTATCTAATATTAGAGTTCAGCACATATTATATTCTTATATTATTGTATTATTTCATTTAATCTTAAAATGTTGGCAATAATTACCTGATACAGAAATTATTTGATGTTTCTTTTTCCATAAAGTTTCCCCAAGTTAAGGTTTAACACAGAGGCGTAGCGAGGGGGGGGGGGGGGACATATGTCCCCAGGCGCCGACCTTAGGGGGCGCCAAATTGAAAGTTTGAGGGGTGGGGGTGCAAATGAAAAGTTCGATGGGGGTGTACACTTTTATCAGATCAGTGAAATTGAATACAAATCAGTAGATTAAAAAAAAAAAAAAGAGTTTGGTCAAACCTAATCTGTATGAGGCTGTTATAATTAGTTTATCATTGAATATTATAATTTTATTATGCTTATATCAGTTTAAATCAGGTGTCCCCTGTAATAAATGTCTTACACCTTGGAGGAAGGGGTTTATTGAAGATGTTTGACTTTAGGGAGGGGAGGTTCAGAAAGTGTATTGTCATTTTTACATTTTAAAAGTAGTTAATTATACTGAATTTTTTGTTACAGACCATTTTTAAAAAAGATGTTTTGAAATTTGAACTAAAATTGATCAGTTTTAAGAAAATTTAAATTGCAACGGGGTGGGTGGGGGGTTTAAAATCAAGTATGGTTTCATTTATGGATGACCCATTACACATAATATAAGTAACCTTAATTGAAATTAAAATCAATTAGGCTTAGGCTTATTATACTTATAAATTTGATTGTTTGGAATCATGTAAATGAACACTTTTGTAGCTGAGTAGCACAGAATAAATATCAACTTTGGTGGGTTGAATTACTCTAGTACACCAAACATCCCAAGTACTCAATTTGTGATTAACATTCCTACACTAGAGAAAACAAACCTGAGTTCAGTTTTACAGACCTAAACATGGATGGACATTAAAATTAATATCAACTTTGGTTGGTTGAATTACTCTAGTTCACCAAACATCACAAGTACTCAATTTGTGATTAACATTCCTACACTAGAGAAAACAGAGTTCAGTTGTACAGACCTAAACATGGATGGACATTAAAATTCTTAAGAAAATTAGCTGGTTAAAAAAACAAATGAAGAACTCTCTAATTTCTTGGTTCCAGTACTCCCACAGAACAGATGTCAAAGTAAATACATCATTTCCTTACCTGCTTGTCCCATTTTTTTTTTTATTGATGGATGCTTCCTCTCTGCTTTGGAATTTGTACATTAGTTTTGGGTCAGTAGGTCGGGCGTAATGGATTTCTTGGTGTTAAGTAGTTGGGTGTCTGGGGAGATTCTACAGAACAAATGTCTTCAGAGTTTGACTCTATGGGCTCAGGTTTCCATTCCACTTAGTGCTCATTGCCAGCAAAAACTATCATAAGTTATCAGTTGGTTTTTTTTTTTTTTTTTAACATTTAAAGTATTTTTAAAATGTGTGTTTAGCAGCAACTAAATATACTAGCCATAATACTATTACCTAATGTAAAACATTGTATTGTTTGATAGCTTAATGTAGAATTTATCACCTAATTATTTGTTCACATACTTAACCTTCCATCCATATTTTTTTACATAGGTAACCATCTATTTTTTCTATTATCTGCTTGTCTCCCTTGTCTGTGACCTGCCTGTGGTTTTTATAGTGGATTAAGTGTTGGAAATAAAATAAATATTCCAATTTTTCTCTAAATTAATTAGATTTTATTAAAATGTGTATTTTAATGAGGTAATATTCAAAATTTTAATTAAAAAAAAAACAGCAAAAAAAACTTCCTTATACTATTTTAAATATACTTTGCATTAAAAACCTGACTACAAATGACCTCCCCTTGTATGGTGTGGATGTTTTGCTTGTACCTGCACTTTTCTCCACTGTGATTCCGTCTTCCTGTTATACCTTTCTTTTTGATCTGGTGTTACATTTTTGATACCTAACCTGATTATTGCTTCATGCTTATTTCCTCTCATAATCATTTCAAGTTAACTAATTATTTTTCCTAACATTTGACACATTTGCTTAGGCTATGTTGTAATTTTAAACAGAAACTTTCGCAATTGATTTAAACAAATGCTGAGTTTGTAATGTAAATGAATATCTAGTGCTTGTTCCTTTCATTCATTTATAAGGAAAATGTGAAAGTTAACATCCATTAAGCTGCCAAGTTACCATGGTAACCATATGAGTAATCTCCCCCCATGTATGATTGTCAGGTACCCTATGCTGCATCTGAAGTAGAAGACACATTGGTGCAGGCTTTACCTCCTGAGCAGAACTTCCGCATCTTGACGCCAATCATCCAGACCATGGAATACCACATGGCATGTGGCGCCATACAGATGATGACTAAAGTAAGACACATTTACCTCACTTAGTCACCTTCACAGAATGACTAAACTAGGAAACATTTACCTCATTTAGTCATGCACCCAGAATGACTAAAGTAAGATACATTTAGTCTACCACCCAATATGACTAAAGCAAGACACATTCTTCTCATTTAGTCATTCCACCATCATGACTAAAGTAAGACAGTTACATTTAGTCACCTCACCTACTCTGCATGACTTATGGTAGACAAATTCACCTTATTTAGTCACAACCACTGCATGATTAAAGTAAGACACATTTACCTCATTTAGTCACATACTTCACATGACTAAAGTAGGACAAATATATCTCATTTGGTCACCCACCCAGTATGACTATATCAAGACATATTACTCATTTAGTCACAGCACTTCCCTACGACCTACCTAGTTTACACACTATAAGACTTCCAACCTCAATTTAGCCCTTGTATTTAACAAATGAATGTGATTGAGGACATGTTGTTTGTCTATTGTATACCATGTTGTGGCCAGACTTGAGCTGATATTTTGTGTCTTGCAGGTTGTAGAGAAAATGCCTAAAGATGTTTTAGAGGCTTCATTGCCTAACTTGATACCTGGATTGTTTAAGGTATGTCATGGCACTTATGATAGGGAAGCTTAGCCTTGCACTAAATGGCTAGTTACCTGAAACTGATATTCTTGGAAATATTTTCTTGGTCTGCCACCTGGAAGCTGGGGGGGGGGGGGGGGGGGGGGGAAGAGAGAGAAGAGAAATCTAACCAACACTTTGTATTTCTTCAGAACAAAAATTAAAAAGCACATATCTATTCTGATTAGGATTAAGATTAATTTAAATGGATTGGTCAGAGCTGTTAGTGTGGTGGAGGGGGTAAAGTTATCTTAAGATGTGAGTTCTGATGTTTGGACACCATATAGGTGCAGTTGTTTAACTTGTCTAACAGTGATGTAAAGATTGCTAGAATGTAATGATTCCTGTTCTCCCCTCAGAACTTTGAACACAAAGAGTCCCCTGTAAGAAAGGCCAGCTGCTTCTGTCTAGTGGCCATCTACCTACGTGTGGAGGAGGCCATGAGGCCATTCATGGAAACTTTAAATAGCCACAGAGTGAGTATATACCTCTTTCTTTTACAGCCTTTATTCCTTCCTGTATTTATAAGTATTAAGTACTAGCCTGTGTCTATACCATCTTTCTTTTACAACCTCTATTCTTTCCTGTATTTATTAAGTTCCAGCCTATGTCTATACTATCTTTCTTTTACAGCCTCTATTTTTTCCTGTATTTATAAGGATTAAGTACTAGCCTGTGTCTATAAGATCTTTTTTTCACAGCCCTATTTCTTTCTGCATGAATGTACCAAAAATAATTTTTTCATTGTATAAATATACTTTCACTAGGACACCTTTCCTTGTATGTTTTAGTTCTTCAAATATTTAAATTGGAACACCTATAAATGTTTGATTGTTTATTTAATCCACAGATGAAGCTTTTAAACCTGTACATCAGAAAACGCAAGCAAGAAGATGATAAATAGCATTTGACCCTGATTAGGATTTTAAACTATTGAGTGAGTGACTTTTAACACAACTGTAGAAACCATTAGCCAACAACTCCGTGACTGTCTGGTGTAGTGCACAGCGTGTGGGACTACGAGCCTGATGCCCAGGTTCCAACCCCAGAATGTTCTGCAAGTGATGCCCCAGTGTGAATGCCCCAAAATTTAAAAATGACATTTTTTGCATTTATTTAAAAGAGAGTTCAACTGGACATCTTCACCTCATTTTTCTACGCCAAAGGTTTCTTCCGTGTTACTTGCAGACTATTTCTCATGTGATTAGCTGAAGTTGATCTGATTTTAAAAAATTTAATATTTTACTGACTTAAAATAATAGTATGGATGGTGTTAAAAGAATTAGGGCGCTTGGTGGCTGTTACCACAACTTAGGTTTAGGGCTCAAGTAATTGACACGTAACATATTTATGGCCCTGATGTTATAGATTTAGGGCTTGAATAGTGTTGTAACTATATAGATTGAGGTCTTGATGGTATTTATAGACGGTAGATTTAGGGCTCTAAATGATATTGATTTAAAGCCCTGAGTAGTAATGGCACAAGTTGTCACTGGTATGGTTAAGATAGATGGCTCCATTCCCACCCACTGTTTGAGATCTTGTCTTAGAATGATCATTAATTCTGTAGATTCCAACTTTTTTAGCCACTGATGTTTATCTAAATCGACTAATGTTTACCTTGAACAAATTGTATCCGATGTTCTTCTGACGTTTAACTTGGTAATAAAATTGTTCGTGTTGTAATAGTGTGTGCTACCTGAATCATGAACTCTAATCACTGCATACGTGCTTTTTTTTTTAACCTGGATGAACAGCTTGTGTCTCAGCATAGGTGTATCTATAAAAATAAAAAATGATGTGCTTTGTAAGTTTTTCAAGTGTACTTATAACTTGAATTTTTTTTTTTTAAATACATTTTTTAAAATGTTAGCTGAAGAAAAATTTTGTTCTAGTCTTGAGTTTAGTTAGTGATGTAGTGCAGCCTGACATGGTTTAACTCCATGCTTGGGTGGCTCTGTGTAGGGGCATTATGTTTCTATTGTAGCATGTGCCCACTTGATGTATGTAAACACCCCTCAGCCCAATCACCACTGTACGAAGCCTCCACCCAGTCTATGTTATGAGAGAATGTTGTTTTTAATTTATGCTAGCTGCCAGTGCCTAATGTTTATACACTGTGTTTGTAGGCAATATTTATTTCCTCATCCTTTTATATAATAATGTAAATTTTTAGCAATGTACAAAATCTTTATCATTTCGTGGTGTTGACGGAGTTGTATTTTTTTTTTACACTTTCTATCAAAGGTAAATGAAATAAATCAGATGTCTTATGGTTTATAAATATGAATACTTGAGTTTTTCATTAATTGGAGAGGAGTTGTCTCTTTCTCTCTCTGCAAGCAGTAGAGTGATCTACCCTATTTTATTGAGTTATCGACCTTTCATGCCCTACCACAAGATGCTGCACCCAGCAGTTTCTAAACTTTTTGTCATCCCTTTCATAAAAAAATAAAAATTTGGCCCCTACAGATTCTTAACCCTATGCTTTTTTTTACCCACATATAACCTTAACCCTTTACTGATCTTTACTTGGGCTAACAATTTCAAAACTATGAAAATAGTATGTTTTTTTAAATGATTTACCTACTGATATATGTATATTTTTATTTATGAATTGTACATTTTTGTGGAACTTGATTGCCTCCCCTAGATCTAGTCCGCGCCTCTTTGTTTGGAAACCGCTGTCTTAAAAGGGGAAGTAATACAGAAATTAAGGATTTTTTTTATACCTCGGAGTGTGCTCCCTTGAATAAAATATTTTTTTTAAAAACAATTAGGACTATAATAATTAGTATAATATGTACACTTATAATTTATATTAAGACTATATTGGCATTGACATTTTATAATAGTAACAAGCGACACCTTACACCTGCTTAGTAGTATACTTGGTGCTAGAACATTCTATTTAGATAACTCACCTACAAGACTAGAGTGAGGTATAGAGGAGCCGGTTGTGTGTGTTGCTGCTCTACAATAATTGCTTTAGCTGGCAAGTGGTTGCTGTTTATCTGGTCGCTGTGAATTTCAGTTTGTTGATTCATGGCGCCATTAAAATATTTCTTTCTCTTCAAAACTCCATAGCTTTCTAAATCTGCCTCATGTGTTTCTGGCTGACTGTTGTACAAACTGTTTCATGTAAGTGATAGCTGCATTGATGGTTAGCTCCACCCACTGGGGGAGAGAACTCCACCCACTGGGGGGAGGTAACTCCAACCAAAGGGAGAGAATCAAGCCATTGATGATGCCTGGTATTTGATCTGTGTATAAACTAAACTGGACACCATGATCACACGACTTGTCATATCATTTTTATCCCTCTATTTGCATGAACATTATTGTAAATAATAAAATAACAAGTAACTTATAAAAATAATTCTTGTTTCGTTTCATTTTTTTTTGTTACTTAAGTTAGTTGTTTAGGAAAAACAATATTTGCCTCCCTTTTAAATATTTTATAAAAAAATGAGGCAGCTCCTTGAAATGGTGTCAGTGTATCTCTAAGTGTCCAACACACTAATTTAATTAACTTGGACTTTTCTTGTTAAAAAGTAAACAATTAAAATTCTGATGGATCGATTATTATTTGTCACATGGAGTGTGCATATAATTAGTTCAACATGTACATTAATCTAACGCAATGTTATACCTAATTCATTGCTATTAAAATTGTATTATTTTCATGGACGTTTTCTTAGCTTATTCCGAGCTTGCAGTAAAACGTAAATTCCAGTGTTGAACAAGGTTGCCCTGGGTGTCCTGCATAGAACCATCTTATGAAGTTCAGCACACATTACAGAACGTCTTTAAAAATCTTTTTCCTAGGACCTGGAACCAGCGAACATCGAAGGTATTCATGAACTAATGCGGACCCAACTCGAGACGATCAGGTTAGCAGTAGGGGGACGGCGTGGTAGAGTCGGAAAAGCTCATGGTTGCTAAACCGAAAAGTCTCGAGTTCGAACCCTCGGGAAGATATGAGCTCGTTAGCTTGGGACAACCACTCTTCTAGGGGAGACAACTCTAAACTCATGGGGAAAAAAAGCAAAGCAGGCTGAAATAGGAGTCATTGGCGCATAACCAGTTGAAACGTATACTTAATTGTGTTGGAGGGGATCCCTTCCAACATTAAAATTAAGAACGAAGAAGAAGAGGAGGTTAGTAGTTGGGCGCTCTACTTCCTAACCACACTATCTTATTGAGTAAGGCGTGCTAACATATTGACCCCGCCTTTAGCCTCTTTTCTGTCATAGCAGTTGAGTATCTGCAAGGTAGCAGTTGAGTATCTGCTAAGTAGCAGTTGAGTATCTGCAAGGTAGCAGTTGAGTATCTGCAAGGTAGCAGTTGAGTATCTGCTAGGTAGCAGTTGAGTTTCTGCAAGGTAGCATTTGAGTATCTGCAAGGTAGCAGTTGAGTATCTGCAAGGTAGCAGTTGAGTATCTGCAAGGTAGCAGTTGAGTATCTGCTAGGTAGAAGTTGAGTATCTGCTAGGTAGCATTTGCCCAGTTATGAAATTGATCTGGTGATTATCCCCAGTTTATGTTAGTTATCTCCCCTGCATTTTCACTAAAGTAAGTGCTTCACACTTATTTTTAAAAATCACACACGAAGTTGTATAGCACCACCGCTAAAACTGGGCTTATAGCCTTTGTCACAGCCTCTAGTTTGGCGTGTAGGCTCATGTGTACACATCTCCCTCCCAGCTAAGGTTGTACTCTTGTATAAACCTCCCTTGTAGGCTAATTTGTACACATCTTCCTCCCAGCTAGGATTGTACTCTTGTATAAACCTCCCTGTAGGCTAATTTGTACACATCTTCCTCCCAGCTTGTCGGGTACTCTTATATAAACCTCCCTGTAGGCTAATTTGTACACATCTTCCTCCCAGCTAGGATTGTACTCTTGTATAAACGTCCCTTGTAGGCTAATTTGTACACATCTTCCTCCCAGCTAGGGTTGTACTCTTGTATAAACCTCCCTTGTAGGCTAATTTGTACACATCTCCCTCCCAGCTTGTCGGGTACTCTTGTATAAACGTCCCAGAGTCGCTCGTATACTTAGTCTACACTTGCAAACATTTAAAATGTGTTCGAGCTAGTTCATGTTCTTTTGGGGATGGGGGGAGGGGGGGATTTTATGACCAGGGGTCTCCAAACTACGGCCCGCGGGCTGGTTGCGGCCCGCGAAGTCCTCTCATCCGGCCCGCTGAGATCTTTTTGTCCAAGGAAAAATCGTTTGTTGGTGATGGCTGAGGAACTTTGCCCAGAAAAATCAAAGACATGCCTGGAAGAAACTGGCCCCCGAACTGAAATGCGATAGTTAATGCGGCCCTCGGACTGAAACGTATGGAGACCCCTGCTTTAGACCATAAGAGTAGCTTAAGGTTAACTATTTTACCATCGCTATGACGTTCTAGTAATGTTTCCGGCTACTGTTGCTGGTTAGAAGATCAGCTCCGTTAATTAATTCCCTTTGATTTAGTTCTGGGTTTAAAAATTCCCATCACGCACCATCTCGTTCCGTTTTTCCCACCCCCCTGACCCCCTTTGTTCCCTACCTGCTGGACGGCGTTGATGATTATCTCCCTTGAAGTGATGGAAATAACGGTTGTCCCCCTTGTCGCCCGGGGCTGAATTTAATTCACCTGCCGCACAGACGAAGGGGACATAATCGGTGGATGCATTAAATGGGGGTTCTTTCTTCTCCGCAGCATGAAACAACGGGGGATCCGTTCCTGCGTTGATCATTTGGCTGCGATTTTCTCCTGGAAGATAAAGGGACTGTCCCCTCTCGTTATTGGGTTCCACCTTCGCTCCACCACCCCCCCCCCCCCGATGGCGTGACCATAAAAGCCGTAGAGTGACCGTAAAGAAAAAAAAAAGCTAATGACCGATAAGAAGACAAAAATGACCATTAAGGGTGACAATCCGACAGCTCAAGGGGGAATAACTGGTGAGACTTGACAAATTATCTCCCTTGAATAGATGGTAAAATAAATCTGTTCGGCCAACCGAAAAGTTGCGATAACAACTTTAAAAAAAAAAAAAAATTTGGCATCAAAGAAAATTGTTCGGTGTTGGTAGGCCAGTGTTCAGAAATCTGTTGCTCATGAGCTGGAAATGTCTGTTTGGCCATACTTGTGCCTCTCTATTTATTATAGGATTTTTGTAAACTTTTATTCAATTCACAATTTGTCTATCCTTGCGTCTGTGACTAATCTTGAAATTCAATTTTGGCCCACTTTTAAATACAGCGACTTTGTTCCAACTTTCCACATACATTCGTATCTGAAAACAATGCAAGAATATACAACGCTGTATTAAATTATTCATTAAAAATTAATTTAAATTCTACTATATTCAGTAACAAAATGTGAGATAACGATCGCTCGATCGTCTAGCGAACTCTCGCAAGCTACTGATTAGATTTTAAAGCAAATATTTCATTTCTATGCAGAGTTTCTTTCGGGAAATCTTCAGAGGAGTGTGATTTTTCCAGTGCATTTAAAAGGTCAATATTACAGAACAAATATTTGTTTTGTTTTTGAATGCATTGATACTTATTACCCCTGAACGAAATAGAAACAGTAAAGCCTATAAATGATATAGAAAATATATACTTTAACCAGTGTCATTCCCCCCCTCTCCGGAAATTTATGGTCACCTTCCCCCCACCCGATGAGAATTTTAAGTGCCTCCTCTCCTCCTCCTAAACCCCCCCCCCCCCCCCCCCATCATTGGAAATTCATAATTTTTTTTTTAAATAGAAAATAAAAGATTTAAAAAAAAAAAAAAAAAAAAAAAAGTCCTTTATTTAGTAGAAGTTTTGTAATCTCCTAAAAATGTATGTATTTCTGTTTTATTTTGGAGTTTAAACAAATTAAAGTATCGTTTTCGGCGATAATCGACATACGCTGTTGTCAAGTCGTCATCAGAGTCTCTTCCAGGCATCTTTTAATTTTTTATACTTTTAACTGTGTCCACCCCCCCCCCCCCCCCCGGAAATTTTAGTCCGCACCCTTCCCCTCCCAGCCCCCACCCGAAAATTTCAAGTGCCCCCCCCCCCCCCCCCCCCCCGAGAAAAAAAGTCTGGAAAAAAACACTGGCTGTTTTATTGGGTAGAATGGAGGGGGGGGGGATGTAGATATAAAAATATCCATTACTGAGGCACTGACAATTTAACAGCGACGCCACATAATGGTCAACCAACGGCCCATTTCAAGTTTAAAACCACGAGAGTGTAGGTCTGACTACAAAACTATGAACTTTTGCTATCACGTAGGCCCTACTTCAAAAACCTTCTTTCAAATAGATTTTATGAATAATTCTGTAAACACTTTTAATTTTCTGTTGAGAAAAAAATAATCACTGAAGCGTGTCTGTCGAACAACTGCCCATTCTTCACTGACAAATTGTTAGGGTCACTATGACAATACTATTGTCATTCATTATTCTAGGCCCGAGTTTATCTGAACGCTAGCGGGAGATAATCCAATTCCCACGAAGAGTTACCTACCTTTCCCATACGCCTGCAAGAAGGGGAGCTGTCTCACGAACAATAACTCTGCGCACAAATCCGATTGTCTGCCCAATCAAACAACCCACGGAAAAGGACGGAGTATGTCGAATGCGAACCGCTGCAATCATAGCCAGTGTAAACAGCTTTAGTGGTGTCATTGGCTTGCGATGGTGGACGGTACCCCCGGGCCTGGGACCGACGGGCCCTACAATACTAGTAGGTCTTGCTTAGGTGTTAATGTTTTTAGGGAAGTCGTCTTCAACTGGCCGCTTTGGGGCTTGTTCCCACACCGTTTCACTCACGAGAGCTACACGGCGATAGTTTTCCCACCTAGTTAAAAACAACAACCCGGCGTAACGGTCATGTCACCGTGTTCTAGAACTCAACTTTGCGATCTTAGCTGCGAACAAAATAATTAATTTGATTACATGTTCTTACTTAATTTACTTGATCTAAAATATTGTATAGGCTACTTTTCATCATGCTGTTATCGTGTAATTTATTTTTATTATTAAAAAATGTATAACATCAAAGGCGGTTGCGAAAAAATAAATCAAATGTGGGCGGAGACTGTTGTATGGAATCCCGCATGACTCAAATTTGTAATTTATTACAAATAGTCACCCTGCGCATATATATTTTGGGCGTATAACAGTAGGCTCTATACCACAAAAGGGGGTATGATGCTGGTATAGAGACATACTATAGATATATAAAAGTGATTTTGAATGTTATAATTATTTTATTGAAAATGTGCTTTTTAGCTATAATAAATTAAGCTGTAAAATGTGATTTTTATTCTATTAATGTGATCTTCATCATTAATTTAAAAATAACAGGTTTTTATAGATCTAGTGAGTTTTTCTTGGGTTGGAAGGGGTTGTTTTCATACATGTTATGTAATATGAGGGCAGAGGCGTAGCGACCCTTCCCGGCGCCCGGGGACAAACTTTTCGATTTGCACCCCCCCCTTGAGATTTCCATTTGCACCCCCCCCCCTCAAACTTTCGATTTGCACCCCCCCCTCGAGATTTCCATTTGCACCCCCCCCCCCCCCTTAAACTTTCGATTTGCACCCCCCCCCCCCCTCAACCTTTCAATTTATTTTTCCAACCCATTTTGGCGCCCCTAAGGTCGGCGCCCGGGGACATATGTCCCTCCCCGCCCCCCGCCCCCCCCCGCCCCCTCGCTACGCTACTGTATGAGGGCTTGGCCTGAAAGAAATGTACTATAACATTATATGGACTAAGTAGTAAGATGGTAGTTCCAAAATGTATAATTTGGTGTTAAAGGTCGTCCATAAATGACGTCACACTCAAAGGTGAATGTGGGGGTTCGTAATATTGTGACGATGTGTGATGAAAGGAGGGGGGGGGGGTCAGATAGTGTGACGCCACACTTTTGCAGTTTAAAAAAAAAAGTTGTGTTAAAAACTGAATTAAAAAAAAAATTTAAACTGCATTTTTTATGGGAGGGGTTGTTGGCTGAAGTGTGACGTCATTTTACGGGAGAGGGGAGGTAAAAGTCGTCAAATAAACGTGATTTAATTTATGGGTATGTTATAGCCTCTTGTGTCTTACAGACACTGTTATTGTGTGTGTAAAGCTGTGTGTAAATGTGTGAGTAAATGTGTGTGTAAATCTAGGTGTACATTTGGGGTTGGCAGTCAAAACACATACAGTTATGTAGATGCAGAGGCGTAGCGACCCACCCCTGCGCCTGGGGACAAACTTTCAATTTGGCGCCCCCCCCCCCCCCCCATATATTTATAATTCAAAATAGCAGCTAAAATGAGCTTATTTTGGCGCACACGATTTTTAACCCCCCCCCTCCTTGTATATAAGCTATTTTTCTTTACAAAAGATATATTTTAAACCCAGCCCGGGAGGTAACACCTCCATATCTACAACACAAGATGCATCTATAACATATCCTAATCGACGTCCACATCAAGTAGGCCTGAATATGAAAGTAAAATGTTATATATACAAAACACTTTAATGGTAAGTAATGAACTTTCTTTTATTAAAGCCTATTTATTTTCTTAAATTCAGGGCCTGTTTTATAAAACAAAAAGTTTTTTCGTTGAAAAAAAAAGTAGCCTGAAAAAAATGCAGCTTTAAATAAAAATTGTAAATTTTTATTTATTTTGTTATTGTAAGTTATTACACATTTAAACACCACATTTATTCGACAAACTCCACACAGCCACACCCCCTTCCTTAAAGGGCGTGGTTTAACTCTACACCTTACAATTATAATACAAATCGAACAACCTTATTTCTAACAACGACGGGTTTCCGTACTTTTCCCAGCCCGTCAACAGCGCAACTGACAGGTCGCGTGGGCAGGGCCAAGAACTAACGGCTCATCCCCACCCCGGGTGGCGTCGACTGTGCGAAGTTGGGGGAAAGGATGGTTAGAAGAATAGAACAGGGTGAAAGTCAAGTACAGGGGGATAACTCGGCTAAACGACACTTTGGTTGGCTTGTATCCTGCCTGATGGACTCGGAGTGGGGACTCCATTAGTTGTACGGTGCCTGCTCCTCTCACACCTTACGCTCTCGACTTGCAGATTACAGGTAAAAAAAATAATTAATTATATTTTTCAAATAATTTTTGTTTTGTAAACGTTAATTAATTTTAATATTTTAATAATTAAATAAGCGCACACTGACTAGTAGATATACTACTTAGATATCGATCATATATATATATATATATATATATATATATATATATATATATATATATGGCATTCATATTTGCAAGGATCTAAATAAAGCCTGTTATATTGATATCATCACACATTTTTCATATAAATTATAAATAGACTGAAATTGAAATTAAAACTATTGTGATATTGTATTATTATCAAAGTAACCTAAAAATAACCAAGATATCATCAAAATGGGGCAAAAAGGTGAAAACCACATAGTTACAATGTAATCGTGAACACAAGTAGCTAACATTAACTAGAAAACATGAATAAGTAACGACAACTCTAGTGTGGATCAACCCCCCCCCCCCCCCCCCATGTAAGAATTAGCACAGAAAAATCCGCACATTAATCTAGTATTTTAACTATTTTAAGAAGAAAAAAAAAAACGAATTTTAATCTCAATATTTTAATGAATTGTCCTAATTTTTTTTTGACCAATCCTAATTAAGAAATAAATTATTACCGTCTTAATGAACACGACAGAATGTCAAGTTAGTGGAGTGGAGAGCTAATGTTTCTAAACCCCGGCCCTAACTATACATCTACACGCCCGGGGTGGTATCCGGACTATAAATATTTACTATAAATTATTTATAAGAAATATTTATAGAGGCGACACTTGACTCTTCCTCCTCCCCTTCCCCACTCTCATATAAATATAAATGCGTGTAGAAAAAAAAAATGCGTGTGAGGCTCCATCTTAGCTCCGGTACTAGAAGAACGCTACAGAGAAACAACAGTTCTCTAACCTGTGATTAATTACCCAGCGTGGACTAGACAGCAAATATATCCCAATCGATACCTTCCCCCCCCCCCCCCACCTTCCCACCCCTCAAAAAATAAACTTCGACCCCTGTGTCAAAGTACGTGGCATTTTAATTATACAGTCACACTTGAAGGAAGAAAGATGGTTAAATATGAAGTTGTATCTAGTTTGAAAGAAATACGCGGTTGTTTTTCTATTTTATTTAACGATTACATACAGCTTTACTAAAGAGAGGTCACTATGCAAGATTCTATTTGCAAGGGAAATAATTCTGCCAGATGCGATTACGATTTAGAAATTTAATTTCAATATTGATAATTAAAAAGCAAGATAACTCGCCTATTTAATTAAACGATTTCAAATAATTAAATGCAATTTTTATTAAATTTGTTTACTATATCTCTCAATTTTAATTGGTAGTTAAGTCATTTGGGCGGGGCGGTAGGGTGGTGGGGTGGTGGTGCGGAGTTGTTCGTGAGGGTGGTAGTCGTGAGGAAAGTTGGTCAGGTCATGGGTCACGTGGGTCGGGGTCGTCAGGGTCAGCATAGTCCGTGGGTCCGTCTATTGAAGTAGAATTATGTTTTAACACAAGTTTTGATCTTTAAGCCGATACAAAGTTTTTTTCAGACCGGCAGCTTTTCTGGACGGGGAGAATGACTGCTCCCCCCGCCCCCAATCATAGTACATCTACTGCTCCAGAACGAAATATATATAAAATATATACTTCAATCAGTGTCTGCCTCCCCCCCCCCCCCCACAAGGAACTTTAAGTCCGTCCCCCACCCGAAAGTTTCAAAGTTTCAAGTGCGCCTCCCCCCCCCCCCTTGTAACAGCCAAGTAGATGGCCCTTACCTGTGTGAAATTCTGACGGCCAAGCAAGTGGCCATGTCTTATGTAGCAATCTAAAGGCCAGATCTTACCTGTGTCAAAATACAACCCTTTCTTCATGTGTGTAAAGTTACAACGTTTTTGTAATGTGTGCAAAATACACCTTTTTGTCATGTGTGCAAAATACACCTTTTTGTAATGTGTGCAAAATACACCTTTTTGTAATGTGTGCAAAATACACCTTTTTGTAATGTGTGCAAAATACACCTTTTTGTAATGTGTGCAAAATACACCTTTTTGTAATGTGTGTAAAATACACCCTTTTTGTCATATGTGTAAAAAACATTTTTCTCGTGTAAAAAACATTGTCATCTTTCTATCAACTGATGAGCTATACAGTGATGAGGTATGCTTATAGTATAACAATTATTTAATGAGGCTTTGATCATTGTAATCAACTTGAAAAAAAAAAATAATCAGATTCCAAATAACTTATAAATAATACGATAAAAACACAGGACGGTGATGTTAATTAAAGAATGCGCAATAAGATGAAACATTTCTACTCAAAAGTCTTTGAAAAAACATATCAAGCAAATGTATAGGTACACTGGCAGCTGAATAGAATAGGATCTCACTTTTTAAACCCCAACCCTTACCCAAACATCCGTTCTGTAGTTTTCACGGCAGTGCATTTTTTTTGTCTAGCACAAAAAAGAATAAAACCAAGGTTCAAGAAAACTAGATCTTGGAATTGGTTCCAGTTAGAATCTGAAACAGTTTCACAAATCTTTGCACCGAATAAAAAAAGTAAAAGTTACTCATTTTTTCCGTTGTTTAACCGACACCCTAAAGAACATTACATCATTTTGACACCAGTTTTTGACCTCATTCTGTGTTCACTTAGCGATGTAATATAGCTCTACACAGTCACTTCTGAAATGCCACTCACACGCTATATATATATATATATATATATATATATATATATATATATATATATATATATATATATATATATTTAGAAACAAGTATTTGCGAGCTAGCCCTTAGAAAAACAAATCTAATTTTAATTGACTCTCCTAAACTTACAAAAAACCATTTTAAAAGAATTTCTCTGGCACCTATGCCGGTATGCTATGCTGAATGAAACCATTTTCTAAAGGTTTTTTGTCGGATGGGGGGGGGGGGGGGATAATTTTTGCTGACGTGTTTGTAGATTCATTGTGGAGCGTCGCCAGGAAAAGCATCACAAAAAAATTAAGTACAGATTCTTTATAAAAGTTAAGTCAACTTTTTTTTTTTTATAAATGTTAAGTCAGCTC